>NC_092732.1:27766474-27843974 GCF_047496885.1 Scyliorhinus torazame | reverse complement strand
ACCCCCTCCCTATCTCTGTAACCCCCTCCAGCCCCTACACCCCCTCCCTATCTCTGTAACCTCCTCCAGCCCCTACACCCCCTCCCTATCTCTGTAACCTCCTCCAGCCCCTACACCCCCTCCCTATCTCTGTAACCTCCTCCAGCCCCGACACCCCCTCCCTATCTCTGTAACCTCCTCCAGCTCCTACACCCCCTCCCTCTCTCTGTAACCTCCTCCAACCCCTCCACCCCTCCCTATCTCTGTACCTTCTTCCAGCCCCTATACCCCCTCCCTATCTCTGTAACCTCCTCTAACCCTAAAGATGGGACTGTTGAAAGGAAGCTTTACTCTGTATCTAACCCCGTGCTGTACCTGTCCTGGGAGTGTTTGAAGGGGACAGTGTAGAGGGAGCTTTACTCTGTATCTAACCCCGTGCTGTACCTGTCCTGGGAGTGTTTGATGGGGACAGTGTAGAGGGAGCTTTACTCTGTATCTAACCCTGTGCTGTACCTGTCCTGGGAGTGTTTGAAGGGGACAGTGTAGAGGGAGCTTTACTCTGTGTCTAACCCCATGCTGTACCAGTCCTGGGAGTGTTTGATGGGGACAGTGTAGAAGGAGCTTTACTCTGTATCTAACCCCGTGCTGTACCTGTCCTGGGAGTGTTTGACGGGGACAGTGTGGAGGGAGCTTTACTC
The DNA here is from genome assembly GCF_047496885.1 of Scyliorhinus torazame. Taxonomy (NCBI): domain Eukaryota; kingdom Metazoa; phylum Chordata; class Chondrichthyes; order Carcharhiniformes; family Scyliorhinidae; genus Scyliorhinus; species Scyliorhinus torazame. Next base: position 27,843,297 of record NC_092732.1, on the reverse strand, counting down.
TGTATCTAACCCCGTGCTGTACCTGTCCTGGGAGTGTTTGATGGGGACAGTGTAGAAGGAGCTTTACTCTGTATCTAACCCCGTGCTGTACCTGTCCTGGGAGTGTTTGATGGGGACAGTGTAGAGGGAGCTTTACTCTGTGTCTAACCCCGTGCTGTACCTGTCCTGGGAGTGTTTGATGGGAACAGTGTAGTGGGAGCTTTACTCTGTATCTCACCCCGTGCTGTATCTGTCCTGGGAGTGTTTGATGGGGACAGTGTAGAGGGAGATTTACTCTGTATGGGATCAAAACGTTTCACACACACAGTAATCTAAATGTTGATGTGATGCCTATATCTCCCCTGAATCCCGTATTCGAACACGAGGTATTTAATTGAAGCCCTTTGCGATTGTCAAATCTATTATAATGCTTTCATTATTAATGATTCCGTCTCCTGAAGCTGCACTGTCCAGCCAACCTGCACGGTGTAACCTGCTCCAAAAGGTGATATGCACCACTGTAAATTCACAAGGGGTTAATGTAAATGCACTACAACTAAGTAAACACTAGAGGGAGCACCAGAACGTCATGGCATGCAGACATACAGCTAATCAACACTGAGAATAGGATACGACCAATGGGCAGTCAAGACACCCAAAGAACAAAGAACAAAGAAAATTACAGCACAGGAACAGGCCCTTCGGCCCTCCCAGCCTGCGCCGGTCCAGATCCTTTATCTAAACCTGTCGCCTATTTTCTAAGGATCTACTTCCCTCTGTTCCGCGCCCGTTCATGTATCTGTCTAGATACATCTTAAATGATGCTATCGTGCCCGCCTCTACCACCTCCGCTGGCAAAGCGTTCCAGACACCCACCACCCTCTGCGTAAAAAACTTTCCACACACATCTCCCTTAAACTTTCCCCCTCTCACCTTGAAACCGTGGCCCCTTGTAATTGACACCCCCACTCTGGGAAAAAGCTTGTTGCTATCCACCCTGTCCATACCTCTCATAATTCTGTAGACCTCAATGAGGTCCCCCCCTCAACCTCCGTCTTTCCAACGAAAACAACCCTAATCTACTCAACCTTTCTTCGCAGCTAGCGCCCTCCGTACCAGGCAACATCCTGGTGAACCTCCTCTGCACCCTCTCTAAACATCCACATCCTTCTGGTAATGTGGCGACCAGAACTGCACGCAGTATTCCAAATATGGCCTAACCAAAGTCCTATACAACTGTAACATGACCTGCCGACTCTTGTACTGAATACCCCGTCCGATAAAGGCAAGCAAGCCCAGAGGTGACACTACCACAAGAGGGCATTACACAACCCATATGTGACAGGGCACACATGGTCTGTCTCTTTCCACAGGCAACACTTAGAGAGTAGGTGTGGTGAACCACTGTATTATATTTCACTTATTGTTCTTACCGTTTGTTACATGTCTGGGTTTGTCCCTGCTGGCTCCGCCTGTGGCTCCGCCCCTCGGGCTCAAGTACAAAGGTGGCCAACCTCCAGCCCTGCCCTCATTCTGGGACCGGCTGCCAACAGGTGTCTTTGAGCTGATTAAAGCCACAGTTTACTCTTCCGACGCTCGTCTGTCGTCATTGATGGTACATCAATTTAATCAGCTAAAATTTTAAGATGGATCCATCGCTCAAGCCTGATCGCCCTGGAGCTGGGCCCCCGAGCAGCCGACGCCACTGCCACGCTTGAACACTGGCTAAGCTGCTTCGAATCTTCCATTGATTCCTCCGCCGCCGCCGTCGCTGAGGCCCACAAGCTTGCGAGTCCTCCACTCCCGGGTGAGCCCGCAAGTTTCCCTTATTATCAGAGACGCTACCTCGTGCGAGGATGCGATAACGCTGTTGAAGGGGCAGTATGTTAAGGAAGACAACGAGGTTTACGCTAGGCATCTCCTTGCCACGATGCGACAGCGCCCCGGAGAATCGCGAGCTGAATTTCTGCGCGCCTTGTGGGTACTCGGCCGGAACTGCAGTTGTAAGGCGGTATCGGCTGTCAAGCAGACCGAATTGCTGATCCGGGACGCCTATGTCGCAGGCATAAAATCGAATTACACCCGCCAGCGCCGGCTAGAAGGGGGTACCCTCGACCTCCCGGACACAGTACAGCTCTCGGACTCGTTGGAAGTGGCCTTCCACAACATGGATGCCTACACCTCCGACCACGCGGCTCCCTCGTGGACGTCGTGGGCGCCGCCATCACCCGGCCCAGGGGCGCCGCAAGCCTGTGCCCGCGCAGCGACCCGCCAACTCCGGAGGCCCGAAATGTTACTTCTGCGTCCAGGGTAAGCCCCCCAGACAACGCTGCCCAGCGAGGAGCGCGACCTGCAACAGGGTGCGGGAAGAAGGGCCACTTCTCTAAAGCCTGCCAGGCCCGACCTGTTTCTAAACCCAGCAGGGCTGCGTGTAGCCCGCGGGGATTGCCCCCATCTTCCACGTCATCCGCCACATGCGACCCGTGAGGGCCGCCATCTTGGCCGCCATCTTCCACGTCATCCGCCACGTGCGACACATGAGGGCCGCCATCTTGGCCGCCATCTTCCACGTCATCCGCCATGTGCGACACATGGGGGCCGCCATCTTGGCCGCCATCTTCCAATTCAATCCGCCACATGCGACACATGGGGGCCGCCATCTTGGCCGCCATCTTCCACGTCAATCCGCCACGTGCGACACATGGGGGCCGCCATCTTCCAATTCAATCCGCCACGTGCGACACATGGGGGCCGCCATCTTGGCCCCCATCTTCCACGTCAATCCGCCACGTGCGACGCATGGGGGCCGCCATCTTGGCCGCCATCTTCCACGTCAATCCGCCACGTGCGACACATGGGGGCCGCCATCTTGGCCGCCATCTTCCACGTCAATCCGCCACGTGCGACACATGGGGGCCGCCATCTTGGCCGCCATCTTCCACGTCAATCCGCCACGTGCGACACATGGGGGCCGCCATCTTGGCCGCCATCTTCCACGTCAATCCGCCACGTGCGACACATGGGGGCCGCCATCTTGGCCGCCATCTTCCACGTCAATCCGCCACGTGCGACGCATGGGGGCCGCCATCTTGGCCGCCATCTTCCACGTCAATCCGCCACGTGCGACACATGGGGGCCGCCATCTTGGCCGCCATCTTCCACGTCAATCCGCCACGTGCGACACATGGGGGCCGTCATCTTGGCCGCCATCTTCCACGTCAATCCGCCACGTGCGACACATGGGGGCCGCCATCTTCGACGCCACCCGCCACGTGCGACCCGTGAGGGCCGCCATCTTCCACGCCACCCGCCACGTGCGACCCGGTGGGGGCGGCCATCTTGGAATCACCCCGCCGCCTCCCCGAACCCCTGCTCACCGGATCGTACGCTGGCCTCCGCTACCCTCGATCAGCCCGCCCACCTTCCGAAGCTCGCCTCCATCACCCTCGACCAATCTCGACCTCATCACCTCACTGAATCCACGATGGCCGTCCCGATCAACTGCCTCTTCGACTCAGGGAGCACGGAGAGTTTAATTCACCCAGATACGGTAAGGCGCTGCTCCCTCCCAATTTTACCCGCGACCCAGAAAATCTCCCTGGCTTCCGAATCACATTCCGTGGAAGTCCGTGGGTTCTGTGTCTCAACCCTTACAGTACGGGGCGTCGAGTACAAAAATGTCAAGGTCTACGTCCTCCCCCAACTCTGCGCTGCCCCACTACTAGGTCTAGATTTCCAATGCCACCTCAAAAGTCTTACCTTGGAGTTTGATGGACCCCTGCCCCCCCCTCACCGTCTGGAGCCTCTCGACCCTTCAGGTCGCCCCACCCCCGCTCTTTGCTAACCTCACCCCGGACTGTAAGCCCGTCGCCACTAGGAGCAGACGATACAGTGCTCGGGACAAGGCCTTTATCAGGTCGCAGGTCCAGCGACCCCTGCGGGAAGGGATCATAGAGGCCAGTACCAGCCCCTGGAGAGCCCAAGTGGTGGTCGTCACAACTGGGGAGAAGCACCGGATGGTCATCGACTACAGTCAGACCATCAACCGGCACACACAGCTCGATTGGATTGGGTTGGATTTGCTTATTGTCACGTGTACCGAGGGACAGTGAAAAGTATTTTTCTGCGAGCAGCTCAACAGATCATTAAGTACATGGGAAGAAAAGGGAAGAAAAGAAAATACATAATCGGGCAACACAATATACACAATGTAACTACACAAGCACCGGCATCGGGTGAAGCATACAGGGTGTAGTGTTAATGAGGTCAGTCCACAAGAGGGTCGTTTAGGAGTCTGGTGACAGCGGGGAAGAAGCTGTTTTTGAGTCTGTTCGTGCGTGTTCCCAGACTTCTGTATCTCCCGCCCGATGGAAGAAGTTGGAAGAGTGAGTAAGCCGGGTGGGAGGGGGTCTTTGATTACACTGCCCGCTTTCCCCAGGCAGCGAGAGGTGTAGACGGAGTCAATGGATGGGAGGCGGGTTCGTGTGATGGACTGGGCGGTGTTCACGACTCTCTGAAGTTTCTTGCGGTCCTGGGCCAAGCAGTTGCCATACCCAGGCTGTGATGCAGCCCGATAGGATGCTTTCTATGGTGCATCTGTAAAAGTTGGTCAGGGTTAATGTGGACATGCCGAATTTCCTTAGTTCCCTGAGGAAGTATAGGCGCTGTTGTGCTTTCTTGGTGGTAGCGTCAATGTGGGTGGACCAGGACAGATTTTTGGAGATGTTCAACCCTAGGAATTTGAAGCCGTCGACCATCTCCACCTCGGCCCCGTTGATGCTGACAGGGGTGGGTACAGTACTTTGCTTCCTGAAGTCAGTGACCAGCTCTTTAGTTTTGCTGGCATTGAGGGAGAGATTGTTGTCGCTGCACCACTCCACGAGGTTCTCTATCTCCCGCCTGTATTCGGACTCGTCGTTATTCGAGATCCGGCCCACCATGGTCGTGTCGTCAGCAAACTTGTAGATGGAGTTGGGACAAAGTTTTGCCACGCAGTCGTGTGTGTCCAGGGAGTAGAGTAGGGGGCTAAGTACGCAGCCTTGCGGGGCGCCGGTGTTGAGGACTATTGTGGAGGAGGTGTTGTTGTTCATTCTTACTGTTTATGGTACCCCCTCCCCCGCATATCTGACATGGCCAATCAGATTGCGCAGTACCGAGTCTTCTCCAGTATTGACTTGAAGTCCGCTTACCACCAGCTCCCTATCCGCCCGGAGGACCGCCAATACACTGCGTTCGAGGCAGATGACCGCCTCTACCACTTCCCCAGGGTCCCCTTCGGCGTCACCAATGGGGTCTCGGTCTTCCAACGGGAGATGGACCGAATGGTTGACCAGTACAGGCTGCGGGCCACGTTCCCGTATCTGGATAATGTCACCACCTGCGGCCATGGCCAGCAGGACCATGACGCTAACCTCCAACATGTCCTCCACACCGCCAAGCTCCTTAACCTCACCTACAAGAAGGAGAAATGCGTTTTCCGCACAACCCGCCTCGCCATCCTTGGCTACGTTGTGGAAAACGCAGTCCTAGGGCCCGATCCTGACCGCATGCTCTTGGGACTTCAACTCCCCCACTGCCCCAAGGCCCTGAAGAGATGCCTGGGGTTCTTTTCCTATTATGCCCAGTGGGTCCCCAATTATGCGGACAAGGCCCGCCCACTCAATGCGTCGGACTTTGCTCTGGCCGCTACCCTCAACCAGGCGGGCAGGCCGGTGGCTTTGTTCTCCCGCACCCTCCACGCCTCCGAAATCCGCCACTCCTCCGTCGAAAAGGAGGCCCAAGCCATTGTAGAAGCTGTGCGACGTTGGAGGCATTACCTGGCCGGCAGGCGATTCACTCTCCTCACTGCCTTCGTGTTTACCAATGCACAGCGGGGCAAGATCAAGAATGACAACATTCTAAGGTGGAGAATCGAACTCTCCACCTATAATTATGATATCTTGTACCGACCTGGGGAGCTCAATGAGCCCCCAGATGCCCTATCCCGCGGTACATGTGCCAGCGCACAAGTAGGCCGACTCTGGGCCCTCCACAATGACCTCTGTCACCCGGGGGCCACCCGTTTTTTTCATTTTATCAAAGGCTCGCAACCCGCCTTTTCGCTGTACCTCGGTACACGTGACAATAAACAAATCCAATCCAATCCAATCCTGCCTTACTCCATCGAGGAGGTCAGAACCGTGACCAGGGACTGCCAGGCCTGTGCGGAGTGCAAACCGCACTTCTAACGGCCGGATAGAGCACACCTGGTAAAGGCCTCACGCCCCTTTGAACGCATCGATTTCAAAGGACCCCACCCCTCCACTGACCGTAACGTGTACTTCCTCAACATCACTGATTAGTACTCGCGTTTCCCTTTCGCCATCCCGTGCCCTGACATGACCTCTGCCACCGTCAACAAGGCCCGACACGGCCTCTTCACCTTGTTCGGTTCCCCCACTTACATCCATAGCGATCGGGGTTCCTCCTTCATGAGCGATGAGCTGCGTTCCTGCTCAGCAAGGGCATCGCCTCGAGCAGGACGACCAGCTACAATCCCCGGGGGAATGGACAGGTGGAGAGGGAGAACGCGACGGTCTGGAAGGCCGTCCTCCTGGACCTACGGTCTAGAAGTCTCCCGCTGGCAGGAGGTCCTTCCCGATGCGCTCCACTCCATCCGGTCGCCCCTGTGAACCGCCACCAATGCGAAACCTCGCGAGAGAATGCTTGACTTCCCCGGGAAGTCCACCTCAGGGGTCTCGCTCCCGTCCTGGCTGACGGTTCCAGGGCCCGTCCTCCTCCGGAAGCATGCGAGGGGTCACAAGTCGGATCCCCTGGTCGAACGGGTCCTTCTCCTCCATGCTAACCCCCAAGATGCCCACGTGGCACACCCATGACGGGCCGGAGGACACAGTCTCCCTTCGGGACTTGGCACCCGCAGGTTCCCCAGTGACCATCACCACTACCCCCGACTCTACACTGTCTCCCTCCGTTGCTACTTATCCGGAAGACGACACGCTCCTGGACACGCAGGCCTCAACACCTCACCCGACACCAGTGTCCTCCCCACAGCCGGGACTGAGGCGATCACAGCGGAAGGTCAGAGCCCCCGACAGACTCGATCTCGAATTCAACCCGTCCACTTCACCCCCGCCAGACTCTTCTTTTTAAACAGGGGGTGAATGTGGTGAACCACTGTGTTATATTGTACTTACTGTTCTTACTTATTGTACGTACTGTTTGTTACATGTCTGGGTTTGTCCCTGCTGGCTCCGCCTATGGCTCCGTCCCCCGGGCTCAGGTATAAAGGTGGCCAACCTCCAGCCCTGCCCTCATTCTGGGACCGGCTGCCAGCAGGTACCTCTTAAATAATTAAAGACACAGTTTAATCTTCCGACTGTCGTCTGTCATCATTGATGGTACATCAATAGGACAGGGTCAGGTCAGAAGCATCACACCCACCACGTGGCTTAGAGCAGACTGGTTAGTCGATGGGCCGAATGGCCTCCTTCTGCACTGTAAATTCTATGATTCTAGTCAGATTGAGTTACTATAGCAAGATTAGCAGGAGAGTCGACCTCGTAGAGAACTGTGCCAATGGTTCAATAAATCACATTGAACTTACTTCAAAGTCTGGAGTATCTTTTGGTCAAAGCTGCATTGAGTTGCAGCCAGTGTTATCCCAGAGCACATAACACAACCAGCTCAATGTTATTGAGGCCCAGAGTGTCAGTATGGGTCAGTTACAGTGATGGTGTCTTGGAGTCAGAGAGTAGAGAGGGAAGGGGAGGGAGGAGGGAAGAGAGTGAGAGGCTGGGGAGGAGGGAGGGGAATAGTGAGGTGTGGAAAGGGGAGGGGAGGGAATGGGGGAAGCTAGAAGGGAAATGAGAAAGGAGAGTGGGAAACAGAGGGATGGGGCTGGATAGGGGGCAGAGGGTGCGCCTCCGGGAGGGGGACGTTTGAGGTATTTCACTCACACAGGCACTGTCAGCCTCTCGAGGTAGGCCCCAGTGACGTTTAGCTCAGTTTTAACCGCATTCTCCATTTACGGAGTTGGACTGACCCTGAAATGTTTTAGTTCGAGAAAGATCTTTGAAAACCCGACTGTGGGAGCACCGCACTGTGGGAGGGTCAGTACTGAGGGAGCGTCGCACTGTCGGAGGGTCAGTACTGAGGGAGCGCCGCACTGTCGGAGGGTCAGTACTGAGGGAGCGCCGCACTGTGGGAGGGTCAGTACTGAGGGAGTGCCGCACTGTGGGAGGGTCAGTGCTGAGGGAGCTCCGCACTGTGGGAGGGTCAGTACTGAGGGAGCGCCGCACTGTGGGAGGGTCTGTACTGAGGGAGCGCCGCACTGTGGGAGGGTCAGTGCTGAGGGAGCGCCGCACTGTGGGAGGGTCAGTGCTGAGGGAGTGCCGCACTGTCGGAGGGTCAGTACTGAGGGAGCGCCGCACTGTGGGAGGGTCAGTGCTGAGGGAGCGCCGCACTGTGGGAGGGTCAGTACTGAGGGAGTGCCGCACTGTGGGAGGGTCAGTACTGAGGGAGCGCCGCACTGTGGGAGGGTCAGTACTGAGGGAGCGCCGCACTGTGGGAGGGTCAGTACTGAGGGAGCGCCGCACTGTGGGAGGGTCAGTGCTGAGGGAGCGCCGCACTGTGGGAGGGTCAGTACTGAGGGAGTGCCGCACTGTGGGAGGGTCAGTACTGAGGGAGCGCCGCACTGTGGGAGGGTCAGTACTGAGGGAGCGCCGCACTGTGGGAGGGTCAGTACTGAGGGAGCGCCGCACTGTCGGAGGGTCAGTACTGAGGGAGCGCCGCACTGTGGGAGGGTCAATACTGAGGGAGCACCGCACTGTGGGAGGGTCAGTACTGAGGGAGCGCCGCACTGTCGGAGGGTCAGTACTGAGGGAGCGCCGCACTGTGGGAGGGTCAATACTGAGGGAGCACCACACTGTGGGAGGGTCAATACTGAGGGAGTGTCGCACTGTGGGAGGGTCAGTACTGAGGGAGTGTCGCACTGTGGGAGGGTCAGTACTGAGGGAGTGCCGCACTGTGGGTGGGTCAGTACTGAGGGAGTGTCGCACTGTGGGAGGGTCAGTACTGAGGGAGTGTCGCACTGTGGGAGGGTCAGTACTGAGGGAGTGTCGCACTGTGGGAGGGTCAGTACTGAGGGAGTGCCGCACTGTGGGAGGGTCAATACTGAGGGAGTGTCGCACTGTGGGAGGGTCAGTACTGAGGGAGTGTCGCACTGTGGGAGGGTCAGTACTGAGGGAGCGCCGCACTGTGGGAGGGTCAGTACTGAGGGAGCGCCGCACTGTGGGAGGGTCAGTACTGAGGGAGTGCCGCACTGTGGGAGGGTCAGTACTGAGGGAGCGCCGCACTGTGGGAGGGTCAGTACTGAGGGAGCGCCGCACTGTGGGAGGGTCAGTACTGAGGGAGCGCCGCACTGTCGGAGGGTCAGTACTGAGGGAGCGCCGCACTGTGGGAGGGTCAATACTGAGGGAGCACCGCACTGTGGGAGGGTCAGTACTGAGGGAGCGCCGCACTGTCGGAGGGTCAGTACTGAGGGAGCGCCGCACTGTGGGAGGGTCAATACTGAGGGAGCACCACACTGTGGGAGGGTCAATACTGAGGGAGTGTCGCACTGTGGGAGGGTCAGTACTGAGGGAGTGTCGCACTGTGGGAGGGTCAGTACTGAGGGAGTGCCGCACTGTGGGTGGGTCAGTACTGAGGGAGTGTCGCACTGTGGGAGGGTCAGTACTGAGGGAGTGTCGCACTGTGGGAGGGTCAGTACTGAGGGAGTGTCGCACTGTGGGAGGGTCAGTACTGAGGGAGTGCCGCACTGTGGGAGGGTCAATACTGAGGGAGTGTCGCACTGTGGGAGGGTCAGTACTGAGGGAGTGTCGCACTGTGGGAGGGTCAGTACTGAGGGAGCGCCGCACTGTGGGAGGGTCAGTACTGAGGGAGCGCCGCACTGTGGGAGGGTCAGTACTGAGGGAGTGCCGCACTGTGGGAGGGTCAGTACTGAGGGAGCGCCGCACTGTCGGAGGGTCAGTACTGAGGGAGCGCCGCACTGTGGGAGGGTCAATACTGAGGGAGCACCACACTGTGGGAGGGTCAGTACTGAGGGAGCGCCGCACTGTCGGAGGGTCAGTACTGAGGGAGCGCCGCACTGTGGGAGGGTCAGTACTGAGGGAGCGCCGCACTGTGGGAGGGTCAATACTGAGGGAGCACCACACTGTGGGAGGGTCAATACTGAGGGAGTGTCGCACTGTGGGAGGGTCAGTACTGAGGGAGTGTCGCACTGTGGGAGGGTCAGTACTGAGGGAGTGCCGCACTGTGGGTGGGTCAGTACTGAGGGAGTGTCGCACTGTGGGAGGGTCAGTACTGAGGGAGTGTCGCACTGTGGGAGGGTCAGTACTGAGGGAGTGTCGCACTGTGGGAGGGTCAGTACTGAGGGAGTGCCGCACTGTGGGAGGGTCAATACTGAGGGAGTGTCGCACTGTGGGAGGGTCAGTACTGAGGGAGTGTCGCACTGTGGGAGGGTCAATACTGAGGGAGTGTCGCACTGTGGGAGGGTCAGTACTGAGGGAGTGCCGCACTGTGGGAGGGTCAGTACTGAGGGAGTGTCGCACTGTGGGAGCGTCAGTGCTGAGGGAGTGTCGCACTGTGGGAGGGTCAGTACTGAGGGAGTGTCGCACTGTGGGAGGGTCAGTACTGAGGGAGTGCTGCACTGTGGGAGGGTCAGTACTGAGGGAGTGTCGCACTGTGGGAGGGTCAGTACTGAGGGAGTGTCGCACTGTGGGAGGGTCAGTACTGAGGGAGTGTCGCACTGTGGGAGGGTCAGTACTGAGGGTGCGCCGCACTGTGGGAGGGTCAGTACTGAGGGTGCGCCGCACTGTGGGAGGGTCAGTACTGAGGGAGTGTCGCACTGTGGGAGGGTCAGTACTGAGGGAGTGTCGCACTGTGGGAGGGTCAGTACTGAGGGTGCGCCGCACTGTGGGAGGGTCAGTACTGAGGGAGCGCCGCACTGTGGGAGGGTCAGTACTGAGGGAGTGTCGCACTGTGGGAGGGTCAGTACTGAGGGTGCGCCGCACTGTGGGAGGGTCAGTACTGAGGGAGCGCCGCACTGTGGGAGGGTCAGTACTGAGGGTGCGCCGCACTGTGGGAGGGTCAGTGCTGAGGGAGTGCCGCACTGTCGGATGGTCAGTACTGAGGGAGCGCCGCATTGTCGGAGGGTCAGTACTGAGGGAGTGCCGCACTGTCGGAGGGTCAGTACTGAGGGAGCGCCGCATTGTCGGAGGGTCAGTACTGAGGGAGCACTGCACTGTGGGAGGGTCAGTACTGAGGGAGCGTCGCACTGTGGGAGGGTCAGTGCTGAGGGCGTGCCGCACTGTGAGAGGGTCAGTACTGAGGGAGTGCCGCACTGTGAGAGGGTCAGTACTGAGGGAGCACTGCACTGTCGGAGGGTCAGTGCTGAGGGAGCGCCGCACTGTGGGAGGGTCAGTACCGAGGGAGCCCCGCATTGTCGGAGGGTCAGTACTGAGGGAGCGACGCACTGTGGGAGGGTCAATACTGAGGGAGTGCCGCACTGTCGGAGGGTCAGTACTGAGGGAGTGGACACTGTCGGAGGGTCAGTACTGAGGGAGCGCCGCACTGTCGGAGGGTCAGTACTGAGAGAGCACCGCACTGTCGGAGGGTCAGTACTGAGGGAGTACCGCACTGTGGGAGGGTCAGTACCGAGGGAGCGCCGCACTGTGGGAGGGTCAGTACTGAGGAAGCACCGCACTGTGGGAGGGTCAGTACTGAGGGAGCGCCGCACTGTGGGTCAGTACTGAGGGAGCGCAGCACTGTGGGAGGGTCAGTATTGAGGGAGCGCCGCACTGTCGGAGGGTCAGTACTGAGGGAGTGCCGCACTTTGCGAGGGTCAGTACTGAGGGAGCACCGCACTGTCGGAGGGTCAGTACTGAGGGAGCGCCGCACTGTGGGAGGGTCAGTACTGAGGGAGAGCCGCACTGTGGGAGGGTCAGTATGATAGATCTGTGCCGGGGGAGGCGGAGGTTCAAGGTGATGGGGGGGAAGGTGGATCGATGGAGTTCTGATGCAGCATCAGAACCGATTGAACAGCCTGGGAATGCAGAATGGCCTTTCCTGCCTCACTGTCAGCGCCGCACATTGGAGCAATTCCCTTTTGGAGAATCCGAATTAAAAGTAATTTGAAAGTGTCAGGGTCTCTTTGCTTGAGAGATATTGAAAAATGACTCCTGTCTAATCTCTCCCTCTCTCCCTGTCAGTTAATTCTTGTTCGATTAGCTTCGGTCCGAGGGGGAATCTTTCTATAATATTGAACTTCTCAAGCGGGGCGCCTTCACGATGAAATATGATATCGAGTGAAATCTCCCTTTTCTTTCGAAAAAAAAAGCACAAAATCGAAGGCCCATCGTGGAGCCTCTCGAGGGTGCGTCAGTCTGCTCGCCAGGCCAAGGATAGCCTTTGACACCGGGCACTGATAAATGATGAGGCTGAATGCCGCAGAGAGCCTCTGCCGATCGAGGGCTGCTGCGTCCAATCTCTGACAGGGCGAAATAACAGGCCCACGAAGGAGGCCTCAGGCCTACTTGTGGCCCTCGTCCGACGGGCGGATTCAGCGACCTGCATCACACAGGCACAACTTTCAGCCACTCGAACCTGATGCACCGCTGAATCTGATCCCGGCTCTTAGCTCCGTCGACTCAAATTCTCCCCCTGCCAGCCACCCCCCCCCCCCCCCCGCCCCCCCCCCCCCCCCCCCCCCCGTCCCCGGTGTAAAGAGTGTGAATAATCAAGAAAACGTTCAGAGGACGCCGTCGCCTTTGAGTCCTCCCAACTCCACAACCCTGAGCCGCTCGCCAGCCCGACTCGGAAAACATATCGGCCGTTCCGTCACAGTCGCTGGGTCAGAATCCTGGAACTCCCTCCCTCACAGCACGGTGGGTGTACCTACACCACACGGGACTGCAACGGCTTCAAGATAGCGGCTCACCCCCATCTCCTGGAGGGTGAGAGCTGGGAGGAAGGATTATTGAAGCAGCTTACACACAGAATGTACTGCGTCTTGTTGACACTGGATTCAAATAAATGAGCCATCTTAATTGAGTGCAATCTCCTCTCGTTTATTCATTCACTCGAGTCAAGTCTCTACCTGTGACAAGGTAATCAGAGACCCAAAGCTGGAGGGGTGGCACTCGATGAATTCGGCATCTGTCCGACGGAACTACACTGTAACAACTCCCAATATAATTTAACATCTCCCACACCCCTCACTGTAACACTCTGATATACCCCACACCCCTCACTGTAACACTCTGATATATCCCACACCCCTCACTGTAACACTGATATACCCCACACGCCTCACTGTAACACTGATATACCCCACACCCCTCACTGTAACACCCTGATATACCGCACACCCCTCACTGTAACACTGATATACCCCACACCCCTCACTGTAACACTCTGATATACCGCACACCCCTCACTGTAACACTGATATACCCCACACCCCTCACTGTAACACTCTGATATACCCCACACCCCTCACTGTAACACTGATATACCCCACACCCCTCACTGTAACACTGATATACCCCACACCCCTCACTGTAATACTGATATACCGCACACCCCTCACTGTAACACTGATATACCCCACACCCCTCACTGTAACACTGATATACCCCACACCCCTCACTGTAACACCCTGATATACCGCACACCCCTCACTGTAACACTGATATACCCCACACCCCTCACTGTAACACTCTGATATACCGCACACCCCTCACTGTAACACTGATATACCCCACACCCCTCACTGTAACACTCTGATATACCCCACACCCCTCACTGTAACACTGATATACCCCACACCCCTCACTGTAACACTGATATACCCCACACCCCTCACTGTAATACTGATATACCGCACACCCCTCACTGTAACACTGATATACCCCACACCCCTCACTGTAACACTGATATACCCCACGCCCCTCACTGTAACCCTGATATACCCCACACCCCTCACTGTAACACTCTGATATACCCCACACCCCTCACTGTAACACTCTGATATACCCCACACCCCTCACTGTAACACTCTGATATACCCCACACCCCTCACTGTAACACTGATATACCCCACACCCCTCACTGTAACACTCTGATATACCCCACACCCCTCACTGTAACACTCTGATATACCCCACAGCCCTCACTGTAACACTGATATACCCCACACCCCTCACTGTAACACTCTGATATACCCCACACCCCTCACTGTAACACTCTGATATATCCCACACCCCTCACTGCAACACCCTGATAAACCCCTCAACCCTCACTGTAACACTGATATATCCCACACCCCTCACTGTAACACTCTGATATATCCCACACCCCTCACTGTAACACCCTGATATACCCCACACCCCTCACTGTAACACTCTGATATACCCCACACCCCTCACTGTAACACTCTGATATACCCCACACCCCTCACTGTACCACTCTGATATACCCCACACCCCTCACTGTAACACTGATATATCCCACACCCCTCACTGTAACACTCTGATATACCCCACACCCCTCACTGTAACACTCTGATATACCCCACACCCCTCCCTGTAACACTGATATACCCCACACCCCTCACTGTAACACTGATATATCCCACACCCCTCACTGTAACACTCTGATATACCCCACACCCCTCACTGTAACACTCTAATATACCCCACACCCCTCACTGTAACACTCTGATATACCCCACACCCCTCACTGTAACACTGATATACCCCACACCCCTCACTGTAACACTCTGATATACCCCACACCCCTCACTGTAACACTCTGATATACCCCACACCCCTCACTGTAACACTCTGATATACCCCACACCCCTCACTGTAACACTGATATATCCCACACCCCTCACTGTAACACTCTGATATACCCCACACCCCTCACTGTAACACTCTGATATACCCCACACCCCTCACTGTAACACTGATATACCCCACACCCCTCACTGTAACACTGATATACCCCACACCCCTCACTGTAACACCCTGATATACCGCACACCCCTCACTGTAACACTGATATACCCCACACCCCTCACTGTAACACTGATATACCCCACACCCCTCACTGTAACACTCTGATATACCCCACACCCCTCACTGTAACACTGATATACCCCACACCCCTCACTGTAACACTGATATACCCCACACCGCTCACTGTAACACTGATATACCGCACACCCCTCACTGTAACACTGATATACCCCACACCCCTCACTGTAACACTGATATACCCCACGCCCCTCACTGTAACCCTGATATACCCCACACCCCTCACTGTAACACTCTGATATACCCCACACCCCTCACTGTAACACTCTGATATACCCCACACCCCTCACTGTAACACTCTGATATACCCCACACCCCTCACTGTTACACTGATATACCCCACACCCCTCACTGTAACACTCTGATATACCCCACACCCCTCACTGTAACACTCTGATATATCCCACACCCCTCACTGTAACACCCTGATATACCCCACACCCCTCACTGTAACACTGATATATCCCACACCCCTCACTGTAACACTCTGATATATCCCACACCCCTCACTGTAACACCCTGATATACCCCACACCCCTCACTGTAACACTCCGATATACCCCACACCCCTCACTGTAACACTCTGATATACCCCACACCCCTCACTGTAACACTCTGATATACCCCACACCCCTCACTGTAACACTGATATATCCCACACCCCTCACTGTAACACTCTGATATACCCCACACCCCTCACTGTAACACTCTGATATACCCCACACCCCTCACTGTAACACTGATATACCCCACACCCCTCACTGTAACACTGATATATCCCACACCCCTCACTGTAACACTCTGATATACCCCACACCCCTCACTGTAACACTCTGATATACCCCACACCCCTCACTGTAACACTCTGATATACCCCACACCCCTCACTGTAACACTGATATACCCCACACCCCTCACTGTAACACTCTGATATACCCCACACCCCTCACTGTAACACTCTGATATACCCCACACCCCTCACTGTAACACTCTGATATACCCCACACCCCTCACTGTAACACTGATATATCCCACACCCCTCACTGTAACACTCTGATATACCCCACACCCCTCACTGTAACACTCTGATATACCCCACACCCCTCACTGTAACACTGATATACCCCACACCCCTCACTGTAACACCCTGATATACCCCACACCCCTCACTGTAACACTGATATACCCCACACCCCTCACTGTAACACTATGGTATACCCGACACCCCTCACTGTAACACTCTGATATACCCCACACCCCTCACTGTAACACTGATATACCCCACACCCCTCACTGAAACACTCTGATATACTCCACACCCCTCACTGTAACACTCTGATATACCCCACACCCCTTACTGTAACACTCTGATATACCCCACACCCCTCACTGTAACACTCTGATATACCCCACACCCCTCACAGTAACACTCTGATATACTCCACACCCCTCACTGTAACACTCTGATATACCCCACACCCCTCACTGTAACACTCTGATATACCCCACACCCCTCACTGTAACACTGATATACCCCACGCCCCTCACTGTAACACTCTGATATACCCCACACCCCTCACTGTAACACTGATATACCCCACACCCCTCACTGTAACTCTCTGATATATCCCACACCCCTCACTGTAACTCTCTGATATATCCCACACCCCTCACTGTAACACTCTGATATACCCCACACCCCTCACTGTAACACTGATATACCCCACACCCCTCACTGTAACACTGATATACCCCACACCCCTCACTGTAACTCTCTGATATATCCCACACCCCTCACTGTAACTCTCTGATATATCCCACACCCCTCACTGTAACACTCTGATATACTCCACACCCCTCACTGTAACACTCTGATATACCCCACACGCCTCACTGTAACACTGATATACCCCACACCCCTCACTGTAACTCTGATATACCCTTCACCCCTCACTGTAACACTCTGATATACTCCACACCCCTCACTGTAACACTCTGATATACCCCACACACCTCACTGTAACACTCTGATATACCCGACACCCCTCACTGTAACACTCTGATATATCCCACACCCCTCACTGTAACACCCTGATATACCCCACACCCCTCACTGTAACACTGATATATCCCACACCCCTCACTGTAACACTCTGATATATCCCACACCCCTCACTGTAACACCCTGATATACCCCACACCCCTCACTGTAACACTCTGATATACCCCACACCCCTCACTGTAACACTCTGATATACCCCACACCCCTCACTCTAACACTCTGATATACCCCACACCCCTCACTGTAACACTGATATATCCCACACCCCTCACTGTAACACTCTGATATACCCCACACCCCTCACTGTAACACTCTGATATACCCCACACCCCTCACTGTAACACTGATATACCCCACACCCCTCACTGTAACACTGATATATCCCACACCCCTCACTGTAACACTCTGATATACCCCACACCCCTCACTGTAACACTCTGATATACCCCACACCCCTCACTGTAACACTCTGATATACCCCACACCCCTCACTGTAACACTGATATACCCCACACCCCTCACTGTAACACTCTGATATACCCCACACCCCTCACTGTAACACTCTGATATACCCCACACCCCTCACTGTAACACTCTGATATACCCCACACCCCTCACTGTAACACTGATATATCCCACACCCCTCACTGTAACACTCTGATATACCCCACACCCCTCACTGTAACACTCTGATATACCCCACACCCCTCACTGTAACACTGATATACCCCACACCCCTCACTGTAACACCCTGATATACCCCACACCCCTCACTGTAACACTGATATACCCCACACCCCTCACTGTAACACTATGGTATACCCGACACCCCTCACTGTAACACTCTGATATACCCCACAACCCTCACTGTAACACTGATATACCCCACACCCCTCACTGAAACACTCTGATATACTCCACACCCCTCACTGTAACATTCTGATATACCCCACACCCCTTACTGTAACACTCTGATATACCCCACACCCCTCACTGTAACACTCTGATATACCCCACACCCCTCACAGTAACACTCTGATATACTCCACACCCCTCACTGTAACACTCTGATATACCCCACACCCCTCACTGTAACACTCTGATATACCCCACACCCCTCACTGTAACACTGATATACCCCACGCCCCTCACTGTAACACTCTGATATACCCCACACCCCTCACTGTAACACAGATATACCCCACACCCCTCACTGTAACTCTCTGATATATCCCACACCCCTCACTGTAACTCTCTGATATATCCCACACCCCTCACTGTAACACTCTGATATACCCCACACCCCTCACTGTAACACTGATATACCCCACACCCCTCACTGTAACACTGATATACCCCACACCCCTCACTGTAACTCTCTGATATATCCCACACCCCTCACTGTAACACTCTGATATACTCCACACCCCTCACTGTAACACTCTGATATACCCCACACGCCTCACTGTAACACTGATGTACCCCACACCCCTCACTGTAACTCTGATATACCCTTCACCCCTCACTGTAACACTCTGATATACTCCACACCCCTCACTGTAACACTCTGATATACCCCACACACCTCACTGTAACACTCTGATATATCCCACACCCCTCACTGTAACACTCTGATATATCCCACACCCCTCACTGTAACACTCTGATATACCCCACACCCCTCACTGTAACACTCTGATATATCCCACATCCCTCACTGTAACACTCTGATATACCCCACACCCCTCACTGTAACGCTCTGATATACCCCACACCCCTCATTGTAACACTCTGATATACCCCACACCCCTCACTGTAACACTCTGATATACCCCACACCCCTCACTGTAACACTCTGATATACCCGACACCCCTCACTGTAACACTCTGATATACCCCACACCCCTCACTGTAACACTGTGATATATCCCACACCCCTCACTGTAACACTCTGATATATTCCACACCCCTCACTGTAACACTCTGATATATCCCACACCCCTCACTGTAACACTGATATACCCCACACCCCTCACTATAACACTCTGATATACCCCACACCCCTCACTGTAACACTCTGACATACCCCACACCCCTCACTGTAACTCTCCGATATTCCCCACACCCCTCACTATAACACTCTGATATACCCCACACCCCTCACTGTAACACTCTGATATACCCCACACCCCTCACTGTGATACTCTGATATATCCCACACCCCTCACTGTGACACTCTGATATACCCCACACCCCTCACTGTAACACTCTGATACATCCCACACCCCTCACTGTAACACTCTGATATACCCCACACCCCTCACAGTAACACTCTGATATACCCCACACCCCTCACTGTAACACTGATATACCCCACACCCCTCACTGTAACACTGATATACCCCACACCCCTCACTGTGACACTCTGATATACCCCACACCCCTCACTGTAACACTCTGATATACCCACACCCCTCACTGTAACACTCTGATATATCCCACACCCCTCACTGTAACACTGATATACCCCACACCCCTCATTGTAACACTCTGATATACCCGACACCCCTCACTGTAACACTCTGATATACCCCACACCCCTCACTGTAACACTGTGATATATCCCACACCCCTCACTGTAACACTCTGATATATTCCACACCCCTCACTGTAACACTCTGATATATCCCACACCCCTCACTGTAACACTGATATACCCCACACCCCTCACTATAACACTCTGATATACCCCACACCCCTCACTGTAACACTCTGACATACCCCACACCCCTCACTGTAACTCTCCGATATTCCCCACACCCCTCACTATAACACTCTGATATACCCCACACCCCTCACTGTAACACTCTGATATACCCCACACCCCTCACTGTGATACTCTGATATATCCCACACCCCTCACTGTGACACTCTGATATACCCCACACCCCTCACTGTAACACTCTGATACATCCCACACCCCTCACTGTAACACTCTGATATACCCCACACCCCTCACAGTAACACTCTGATATACCCCACACCCCTCACTGTAACACTGATATACCCCACACCCCTCACTGTAACACTGATATACCCCACACCCCTCACTGTGACACTCTGATATACCCCACACCCCTCACTGTAACACTCTGATATACCCACACCCCTCACTGTAACACTCTGATATATCCCACACCCCTCACTGTAACACTGATATACCCCACACCCCTCACTGTAACACTCTGATACACTCCACACCCCTCACTGTAACTCTGATATACTCCACACCCCTCACTGTAACACTCTGATATACCCCACACCCCTCACTGTAACACTCTGATATACCCCACACCCCTCACTGTAACACTGATATACCCCACACCCCTCACTGTAACACTGATATACCCCACACCCCTCACTGTGACACTCTGATATACCCCACACCCCTCACTGTAACACTCTGATATACCCACACCCCTCACTGTAACACTCTGATATATCCCACACCCCTCACTGTAACACTGATATACCCCACACCCCTCATTGTAACACTCTGATATACCCCACACCCCTCACTGTAACACTCTGATACATCCCACACCCCTCACTGTAACACTCTGATATACCCCACACCCCTCACAGTAACACTCTGATATACCCCACACCCCTCACTGTAACACTGATATACCCCACACCCCTCACTGTAACACTGATATACCCCACACCCCTCACTGTGACACTCTGATATACCCCACACCCCTCACTGTAACACTCTGATATACCCACACCCCTCACTGTAACACTCTGATATATCCCACACCCCTCACTGTAACACTGATATACCCCACACCCCTCACTGTAACACTCTGATACACTCCACACCCCTCACTGTAACTCTGATATACTCCACACCCCTCACTGTAACACTCTGATATACCCCACACACCTCAGTGTAACACTCTGATATATCCCACACCCCTCACTGTAACACTCTGATATATCCCACATCCCTCACTGTAACACTCTGATATATCCCACACCCCTCACTGTAACACTCTGATATATCCCACACCCCTCACTGTAACACTCTGATATACCCTACACCCCTCACTGTAACACTCTGATATACCCCACACCCCTCACTGTAACACTCTGATATACACACACCCCTCACTGTAACACTCTGATATATCCCACACCCCTCACTGTAACACTGATATACCCCACACCCCTCACCTTAACACTCTGATATACCCCACACCCCTCACTGTAACACTCTGATATACCCCACACCCCTCACTGTAACTCTCCGATATTCCCCACACCCCTCACTATAACACTCTGATATACCCCACACCCCTCACTGTAACACTCTGATATATCCCACACCCCTCACTGTGATACTCTGATATATCCCACACCCCTCACTGTGACACTCTGATATACCCCACACCCCTCACTGTAACACTCTGATACATCCCGCACCCCTCACTGTAACACTCTGATATACCCCACACCCCTCACTGTAACACTGATATACCCCACACCCCTCACTGTAACACTCTGATATATCCCACACCCCTCACTGTGATACTCTGATATATCCCACACCCCTCACTGTGACACTCTGATATACCCCACACCCCTCACTGTAACACTCTGATACATCCCACACCCCTCACTGTAACACTCTGATATACCCCACACCCCTCACTGTAACACTGATATACCCCACACCCCTCACTGTAACACTGATATACCCCACACCCCTCACTGTGACACTCTGATATACCCCACACCCCTCACTGTAACACTCTGATATACCCACACCCCTCACTGTAACACTCTGATATATCCCACACCCCTCACTGTAACACTGATATACCCCACACCCCTCACTGTAACACTCTGATATATCCCACACCCCTCACTGTAACACTGTGATATACCGCACACCCCTCACTGTAACACTGATATACCCCACACCCCTCACTGTAACACTCTGATATACCCCACCCCCCTCACTGTAACACTCTGATATATCCCACACCCCTCACTGTAACACTGATATACCCCACACCCCTCACTGTAACACCCTGATATACCCCACCCCCCTCACTGTAACACTCTGATATATCCCACACCCCTCACTGTAACACTGATATACCCCACACCCCTCACTGTAACACCCTGATATACCCCACAGCCCTCACTGTAACACTCTGATATACCCCACCCCCCTCACTGTAACACTCTGATATATCCCACACCCCTCACTGTAACACTGATATACCCCACACCCCTCACTGTAACACCCTGATATACCCCACCCCCCTCACTGTAA
This sequence comes from Scyliorhinus torazame, assembly GCF_047496885.1. Lineage (NCBI taxonomy): Eukaryota > Metazoa > Chordata > Chondrichthyes > Carcharhiniformes > Scyliorhinidae > Scyliorhinus > Scyliorhinus torazame. The sequence continues at coordinate 27,820,754 of NC_092732.1, read as the reverse complement.
CACTCTGATATATCCCACACCCCTCACTGTAACACTGATATATCCCACACCCCTCACTGTAACGCTCTGATATATCCCACACCCCTCACTGTAACACTGATATATCCCACACCCCTCACTGTAACACTCTGATATATCCCACACCCCTCACTGTAACACTCTGTCATATCCCACACCCCTCACTGTAACAGTCTGAAATATGCCCCCATGCCCAGTCTGTTGCCCAAGGGCATGCTCGGTATCGCGCCCCTTGATGACGGCTGTGGCGTTTCCAATGCAACGAGTAGGCCCGGTTCCCCCGATAGGCCTTCTGGTGCCACCTTTAACCGGGCTGAGGCGGAAGCCGCCTTCTGGAAGCTTCCGGGGGGGTGCGCTATGGCGTGTGTCTCAAGGCTGGCACACAGGGAAGGCAGACAAGGTGCTCCTTTGCTCTCTGCTGTTTACTGTGCAATCAGGCATTTCGCATCTTCACATTTTCACACGCCACTGAGTTCTATCGAGGTGTTTTATACTCTTTCCAACACATTGAATCTCTAATTATATCCCTGGGATGTCTGGATGGTAAATGACAGTTCAGTCACTGGAATGAATGACTGCAAGAACAATCCTGTCATGGAGTCTGACTGCTAGGCCTGAAAAGCCTGCCATGAGCTACAGTCCATAACGCACTCCCCCGGAAGCTTCCAGAAGCCAGCTTCCTTTGCCACCTTTAACCGGGCCAAGGCAAGAGGCCCACCATGGGCTCCGGGCCTCCTCGTTGCCATGGAGATGGCACCATTGCGCACGTCATGTTCCTCAGTCAAGCCTTTCCTCCTGATGACCCGTTGGACGACAGTTATACCGTCATCTTCGCCCTGCTTGGCTGGGAACTGGTTCCCCGCTGGGTGACCTGACTCGGTTCCACCCAGTGTCCGAACCAGCACCGCCCCCTGCCCCATGTGCGCGTTGACCACACAGACGCACAAGCTCTGACAAGCAACACCCCAAAAAACAAAGAGCAACGAACAATCCAGCACAGGAACAGGCCCTTCGGCCCTCCAAGCCTGTACTGCTCATGATACCAACCTTGGCCAATAACCTCAGCCCTTCCTTGTGCCGTATCCCTCTATACCCGTCCTGTCCCTGTGTTTGTCGAGATGTCTTTTGAACGCCGTTAATGTATCTGTTTCCACAACCTCCCCTGGCCACACGTTCCAGGCACTCACCACCCTCTGTGTAAAAACCGGCCTCGCACATCTCCTCGAAACTTTGCCTCACGGACCTTAAACCTATGCCCCCTGGTGACTGCCCCCTCCACCCTGGGAAAGAGTGCCTGCCCATCCACTCTATCCACGCCCCTCATAATCTTGTCGACCTCTATCAGGTCGCCCCTCAACCTCCGTCTTTCTAATGAAAACAGTCCGAGTCTATTCAGCCTCTCCGCATCGCTCACACCCTCCAGACCGGGCAGTCATGATATCCACATCAACATATCATGGTGCAATCACACACACACTGATGGACAGGTTGACGGACCAATCAACACACACGCAACATCGCAGCCAATCACCAGTGAGAGCACACGCACTATAAAACAGGGAACACCACAGTTCCCGCTCATTCCACCAGGAGCTAGCTCAGAGCACAGAGCTCACAGCGCGCCACTCAGACATAGACCATGTGCTGAGTGCCTCTCTAAGATAGTGATAGGGCTGGGTCCACAGGTTAGCTGGTGAAGCACGAACCTCAGCCAGAAGTTAACAGTTGTTATTATACCGAATAATAAAACAGAGTTGTACCATCTACAACCGCGTTGGTTCGTTTGTGTATCGGAACACCCAACACAACACAGGCAACCTCCTGGTAAACCTCCTCTGTACCCTCTCCAAAGCCTCCACGTCCTTCTGATAGTGCGCCGACCAGAATTGTGCGCAATATTCCGAGTGCGGCCTAAACGAGGTTCTGTACAACTGCAGCCTGACTCGCCAGTTTTTATACTCGATGCCCCGTCCAATGAAGGCAAACATTCCGTCTGCTTTCTTGACCACCTTGTCCACTCGTGTTGCCACCTTCAAAGATCTGTGGACCTGCACCCCCAGATCTCTCTGACTTTCTATATTCCGAAGAGTTTTGCCATTCACGGTATATTCCCCCTCTATGTTAGACCCCCCAAAATGCCTCACATTTGTCCGGATTAAACTCCATTTGCCATCTCTCTGCCCAAGTCTCCAACCTATCTATTTCCTGCTGTATCCTCTGACAATCCTCAACACAATAGCCACTCCACCAACCTTGGTGTCATCCGCAAACTTACTAATCAGACCAGCTACATGTTCCTCCAAATCGATTATGTACACCACAAACAACAACATGAATTTAAAATGAATAACTTTAGCGTACCCAACACATTTTTTTTCCAATTAAGGGGCAATTTAGCGTGGCCAACCCACCTACCCTGCATATCTTTGGGTTGTGGGGGTGAGACCCACGCAGACATGGGGGAGAATGTGCAAACTCCACACGGACAGTGACCGGGGATTGAACCTGGGACCTTGGCGGCATGAGTGGGCAGTGCTAACCGCTGCGCCACCGTGCCACCCAACTAACACCCATTCTCACCTTTGTTTTCAAATCAATCCGAGTTCCCCAACCCAGCCCCGCATCTTCCTCAGGAGCCGGTACCTCCCCCTATCTCTGTGACCTCCTCCAGTCCCTACACTCTTTCTCGTCCCCATCAAACACTCCCAGGACAGGTGCAGCACGGGGTTAGATACAGAGTGAAGCTCCCTCTACACTGTCCCCATCAAACACTCCCAGGTCAGGTGCAGCACGGTGCTAGATACAGAGTAAAGCTCCCTCTACATTGTCCCCATCAAACACTCCCAGGACAGGTACAGCATGGGGTTCGATACAGAGTAAAGCTCCCTCTACACTGTCCCCATCAAACACTCCCAGGACAGGTACAGCACGAGGTTAGATACAGAGTAAAGCTCCCTCTACACTGTCCCCATCAAACACTCCCAGGACAGGTACAGCACGAGGTTAGATACAGAGTAAAGCTCCCTCTACACTGTCCCCATCAAACACTCCCAGGACAGGGACAGCATGGGGTTCGATACAGAGTAAAGCTCCCTCTACACTGTCCCCATCAAACACTCCCAGGACAGGTACAGCACGAGGTTAGATACAGAGTAAAGCTCCCTCTACACTGTCCCCATCAAACACTCCCAAGACAGGGACAGCATGGGGTTCGATACAGAGTAAAGCTCCCTCTACACTGTCCCCATCAAACACTCCCAGGACAGGGACAGCATGGGGTTCAATACAGAGTAAAGCTCCCTCTACACTGTCCCCATCAAACACTCTCAGGACAGGTACAGCACGGGGTTAGATACAGAGTAAAGCTCCCTCTACACTGTCCCCATCAAACACTCCCAGGACAGGGACAGCACGGGGTTAGATACAGAGTAAAGCTCCCTCTGCACTGTCCCCATCAAACACTCCCAGGACAGGTACAGCACGGGGTTAGATACAGAGTAAAGCTCCCTCTACACTGTCCCCATCAAACACTCCCAGGACAGGTACGGCACGGGGTTAGATACAGAGTAAAGCTCCCTCTACACTGTCCCCATCAAACGCTCCCAGGACAGGTACAGCACGGGGTTAGATACAGAGTGAAACTCCCTCTACAGTGTCCCCATCAAACACTCCCAGGACAGGTACAGCACGGGGTTAGATACAGAGTAAATCTCCCTCTACACTGTCCCCATCAAACACTCCCAGGACAGGTACAGCACGGGGTTAGATGCACAGTAAAGCTCCCTCTACACTGTCCCCATCAAACACTCCCAGGACAGGTACAGCACGGGGTTAGATACAGAGTAAATCTCCCTCTACACTGTCCCCATCAAACACTCCCAGGACAGGTACAGCACGGGGTTAGATGCACAGTAAAGCTCCCTCTACACTGTCCCCATCAAACACTCCCAGGACAGGTACAGCACGGGGTTAGATACAGAGTAAAGCTCCCTCTACACTGTCCCCATCAAACACTCCCAGGACAGGTACAGCACGGGGTTAGATGCACAGTAAAGCTCCCTCTACACTGTCCCCATCAAACACTCCCAGGACAGGGACAGCACGGGGTTAGATACAGAGTAAAGCTCCCTCTACACTGTCCCCATCAAACACTCCCAGGACAGGTACAGCACGGGGTTAGATACAGAGTGAAGCTCCCTCTACACTGTCCCCATCAAACACTCCCAGGACAGGTACAGCACGGGGTTAGATACAGAGTAAAGCTCCCTCTACACTGTCCCCATCAAACACTCCCAGGACAGGTACAGCACGGGGTTAGATACAGAGTAAAGCTCCCTCTACACTGTCCCCATCAAACACTCCCAGGACAGGTACAGCACGGGGTTAGATACAGAGTAAAGCTCCCTCTAGACTGTCCCCATCAAACACACCCAGGACAGGTACAGCACGGGGTTAGATACAGAGTAAAGCTCCCTCTACACTGTCCCCATCAAACACTCCCAGGACAGGTACAGCACGGGGTTAGATACAGAGTAAAGCTCCCTCTACACTGTCCCCATCAAACACTCCCAGGACAGGTACAGCACGGGGTTAGATACAGAGTAAAGCTCCCTCTACACTGTCCCCATCAAACACTCCCAGGACAGGGGCAGCACGGGGTTAGATACAGAGTAGATCTCCCTCTACACTGTCCCCATCAAACACTCCCAGGACAGGTACAGCACAGGGTTAGATACAGAGTAAAGCTCCCTCTACACTGTCCCCATCAAACACTCCCAGGACAGATACAGCACGGGGTTAGATACAGAGTAAAGCTCCCTCTACACTGTCCCCATCAAACACTCCCAGGACAGGTACAGCACGGGGTTAGATACAGAGTAAAGCTCCCTCTACACTGTCCCCATCAAACACTCCCAGGACAGGTACAGCACGGGGTTAGATACAGAGTAAAGCTCCCTCTACACTGGTCCCATCAAACACTCCCAGGACAGGTACAGCACGGGGTTAGATACAGAGTAAAGCTCCCTCTACACTGTCCCCATCAAACACTCCCAGGACAGGTACAGCACGGGGTTAGATACAGAGTAAAGCTCCCTCTACACTGTCCCCATCAAACACTCCCAGGACAGGTACAGCACGGGGTTAGATACAGAGTACAGCTCCCTCTACACTGTCCAATCTCCCTGGAGTGTTTCTTTTACTCAATGGGACATTGTGCCAGCCTGTTTCCGAGGGTGGGCTGGGCGGGGCGGGGGGGGGGGGGGTTGGTGAGGTGGAACCTCGATGCGAAGTGTCCGACTGAGATTGGCGATCCCGCCGGGCTCTGCCTCCAGGCCCCACATCGCCGGGGCCGAGTGGGAATCGAGCCTGGACTGAAGCCTCGTGCCTAGGCCGGACGGTCAGAGATTGGGCCCCGACATCCTCTCACGGCCTCCCAGAAGTTGGTTTCAGGAGGGCCCCTGTGAGGAGGCCGCGGTTGAATAATTTACCCGGTGTCAGCTCCGATCAGGCAAGGAGCTCTGATTCCTGCTCTTTGAGAAGCTCCTGGGACGCTATCAGCCTTTGTTGGATTCCCCACTGGGACCACAAAGGAATACATGCATTAAGAATAACGAGATTTACAAACAACACCCAGGTCCAGTCAACAGTTATTAAGGGCAGCAGGAGGGGCTGGGGGGGAGGGGAACGGAGGGTTAGCGTGTGCCTGTGTGTGTGAGCGTGTGTGCAAACCTGTGTGTGAACATTTGAGAGTGTAAGTGAACATGTGCGAGTGCGTGCATGTGTGGAGCGTGTGTGTGAACATGTGCATGTGAGTGAACACGCACGAACATGTGCCCGCGGGTGTGTGAACATGTGTGAACACGTGCAAGTGAGTGTGAGAACATGCGAACACGTGTGAACATGCGCATGCGAGTGCATGAGAGAATGAGTGTGTGAATGTGTGAACTTGCGCGTGTGTGTGTGAGTGTGTCTGAATGTGTGTGTATGAATGTTTGAGTGTGTGCGTGTGTGTGTATGAATGTGTGTGTGTGTGTATCAATGTGTGTGTGTGTACAATGTGTGTGTGTGTGTATGAATCTGTGTGTACAACAAAGAACACAGAAAATGACAGCACAGGAACAGGCCCTTCGGCCCTCCCAGCCTGCGCTGATCCAGATCCTCTCTCTAAACCTATTTTCCAAGGATCTACTTCCCTCAGTTCCCCGCCCGTTCATATATCTGTCTAGATGCATCTTAAATGACGCTATCGCGCCCGCCTCTACCACCTCCGCTGGCAAAGCGTTCCAGGCACCCACCACCCTCTGCGTAAAAACTTTCCACGCACATCTCCCTTAAACCTTCCCCCTCTCACCTTGAAACCGTGGCCCCTTGTAATTGACACCCCCACACTTGGAAAAAGCTTGTTGCTTTCCACCCTGTCCATACCTCTCATAATTCTGTAGACCTCAATCAGGTTCCCCCTCAACCTCCGTCTTTCCAACGAAAACAATCCTAATCTACTCAACCTTTCTTCGCAGCTAGCGCCCTCCATACCAGGCAACATCCTGGTGAACCTCCTCTGCACCCTCCCTAAAGCATCCACATCCTTCTGGTAATGTGGCGACCAGAACTGCACACAGTATTCCAAATGTGGCCTAACCAAAGTCCTATACAACTGTAACATGACCTGCCGACTCTTGTACTCAATACGGGGGCAGCACGGTAGCATTGTGGATAGCACAATTGCTTCACAGTTCCAGGGTCCCAAGTTCGATTCCGGCTTGTGTCGCTGTCTGTGTGGAGTCTGCACATCCTCCCCGTGTCTGCGTGGGTTTCCTCCGGGTGCTCCGGTTTCCTCCCACAGTCCAAAGATGTGCAGGTTAGGTGGATTGGCCGTGATAAATTGCCATTAGTGTCCAAAATTGCCCTTAGTGTTGGGTGGGGTTACTGGGTTATGGGGATAGGGTGGAAGTGTTGACCTTGGGTTGGGTGCTCTTTCCAAGAGCTGGTGCAGTCTCGATGGGCCGAATGGCCTCCTTCTGCACTGTAAATTCTCTGTTACCCCGTCCGATGAAGGCAAACGTGCTGTCTGCCTTCTTGACCACTGGTCGAGGTCTGGGACATGAATGGTCCTCAGGGTGCGACCCATGAGCAGCTGGGCTGGCGACAGGCCAGTGGACATTGGGGCCGAGCGATAGGCCGGCAGGGTGAGGTAGAAATCGGACCCAGCATCGGCAGCCTTGCAGAGGAGCCGTTTGACTATGTGGACGCCCTTCTCCGCTTTGCCATTGGATTGGGGGTACAGGGGACTGGATGTCACATGGGCAAAATTGTACCTCCTGCCAAAGTTGGACCATCCCTGGCTTGCGAAGCTGGGGCCATTGTCCGACATCACCGTGAGTGGGATGCCGTGTCGAGCAAAGGTGTCCTTACAGGCTCGGACGACTGCAGACGATGTGATGTCGTGTAAACGTACCACCTCCGGGTAGTTAGAAAAATAGTCTACAATCAGGACATAGTCCCTGCCCAGAGCGTGGAACAGGTCGATGCCCACCTTGGTCCATGGTGACGTGACCAACTCATGGGGCTGCAGGGTCTCACGTGGTTGGGCTGGCTGGAAGCGCTGACAGGTGGGGCAGTTGAGCACTGTGTTGGCGATGTCGTCATTGATGCCGGGCCAGTACACTGCCTCTCGGGCCCGTCGGCGGCACTTCTCCACGCCAAGGTGGCCCTCGTGTAGCTGTTCCAGGACGAGCTGGCGCAGGCTGTGCAGGGTGACAATGCGGTCCAGTTTCAGGAGAACACCATCGACTACCGCCAGATCGTCTCTGACGTTGTAGAACTGCGGACATTGGCCCTTGAGCCACCCATCTGTTAGGTGGCGCATGACACGCTGTAGCAAGGGGTCAGCCGCCGTCTCGCGGCGAACTTGGACGAGGCGTTCATCCGAGGCAGGTAGATTGGAGGCCGCGAATGCCACATGGGCGTCAACCTGGCAGACAAATCCTGCTGGGTCACACGGGGTGTTGACTGCCCTGGATCAAAAAAGGCCAATACCGGGGCCGTGGTGAGTTTGGTTTTGAGTTCTCTCCATTCGCGCTCGTGGGCAGGGAGCCATTGGAAGTCTGCTGTCTTCCTGACCAGGTCCCTGAGAGCCGTGGTATGACAGGCGAGGTTAGGGATGAACTTCCCTAGGAAGTTGACCATGCCCAGAAATCGGAGGACCGCCTTCTTGTCCTCTGGCGTTTTCATGGCTGTGATGGCAGCCACCTTGTCCGCATCTGGCCGCACACCCAACTGGGAGATGTGGTCCCCGAGGAACTTGAGTTCCCTCTGATCAAAGGGGCATTTGGCCCTGTTGAGGCGTAGGCCCTGCTCCCGTATGCGTTTGAACACGCGCTGGAGGCGACTGACACGCTCCTGGGGGGGTGGTGGACCAAATGATTATGTCGTCGACATAGACGCGAACACCTTCAATGCCTTCCATCATTTGTTCCATGATCCTGTGGAACACTTCTGAAGCTGATGTGATCCCAAACGGCATCCTGTTGTAACAATATCTGCCAAAGGGGGTGTTAAAGGGACACAGTTTCCTGCTGGATTTGTCGAGCTGGATTTGCCAGAATCCTTTCGAGGCGTCAAGTTTGGTGAAGAGCTTGGCGCGAGCCATCTCGCATGTGATCTCTTCGCGCTTGGGGATTGGATAATGCTCCCTCATGATATTGGGATCAATGCAAATCCTCAGCTCGCCGGAAGGCCTTTTTACGCACAAAGAACAAAGAACAAAGAAATGTACAGCACAGGAACAGGCCCTTCGGCCCTCCAAGCCCGTGCCGACCATACTGCCCGACTAAACTACAATCTTCTACACTTCCTGGGTCCGTATCCTTCTATTCCCATCCTATTCATATATTTGTCAAGATGCCCCTTAAATGTCCCTATCGTCCCTGCCTCCACTACCTCCTCCGGTAGTGAGTTCCAGGCACCCACTACCCTCTGCGTAAAAAACTTGCCTCGTACATCTACTCTAAACTTTGCCCCTCTCACCTTAAACCTATGCCCCCTAGTAATTGACCCCTCTACCCTGGGGAAAAGCCTCTGACTATCCACTCTGTCTATGCCCCTCATAATTTTGTATACCTCTATCAGGTCGCCCCTCAACCTCCTTCGTTCCAGTGAGAACAAACCGAGTTTATTCAATCGCTCCTCATAGCTTATGCCCTCCATACCAGGCAACATTCTGGTAAATCTCTTCTGCACCCTCTCTAAAGCCTCCACATCCTTCTGGTAGTGTGGCGACCAGAATTGAACACTATACTCCAAGTGTGGCCTAACTAAGGTTCTATACAGCTGCAACATGACTTGCCAATTCTTATACTCAATGCCCCGGCCAATGAAGGCAAGCATGCCGTATGCCTTCTTGACTACCTTCTCCACCTGTGTAGCCCCTTTCAGTGATCTGTGGACCTGTACTCCTAGATCTCTTTGACTTTCAATACTCTTGAGGGTTCTACCATTCACTGTATATTCCCTACCTGCATTAGCCCTTCCAAAATGCATTACCTCACATTTGTCCAGGTTAAACTCCATCTGCCATCTCTCCGCCCAAGTCTCCAGACAATCTAAATCCTGCTGTATCCTCAGACAGTCCTCATCGCTATCCGCAATTCCACCAACCTTTGTGTCGTCTGCAAACTTACTAATCAGACCAGTTACATTTTCCTCCAAATCATTTATATATACTACAAAGAGCAAAGGTCCCAGCACTGATCCCTGTGGAACACCACTGGTCACAGCCCTCCAATTAGAAAAGCATCCCTCCATTGCTACCCTCTGCCTTCTATGGCCTAGCCAGTTCTGTATCCACCTTGCCAGTTCACACCATGGAACTGACCCAGTCGGTTGGTTCCGTAACTCTGGAGATCACTCCTTGGTCTTGGAGGTCCTGCAGCTGCTGCTTTAGGCGGTCCTTGAGGGATGCTGGGAGTCTGTGAGGTGCATGCACCACAGGCGTGGCGTTCTGTTTGAGTAGGATCTCGTAAGCATATGGGAGCGTGCCCATGCCTTCGAAGACGTCGCGGTACTGGTCGATGATGGCGTCGAGTTGCGCCCTGAAGTCAGCGTCCTGGAAAGCAGACGTGTCATCAGGAGAGAGTGATCTCTTTGAACGAGGTTCAGCAGCTTGCACGCCTGTGCGCCTGGCAGAGAGTCCTTCGAGGAGCCCACGATCTCGAAGGGAAGGAGGGCTTTTCGTGACTTGTGCGTCACTTCGAATTGGCACGAGCCGGTAGCAGGAATGATGTTGCCATTGTAGTCCAATAGCTGGCAGGCCGATGGAAGAATGGCTGGTTTGACACGAAGGCTTTGGAAAGCAGACCACGCCATGAGATTGGCGGAGGCACCAGTGTCCAGGCGGAATCGTATTTGGGACCGGTTGACCGTCAGGGTGGCACACCACTCACCGTCTGGATCGATGCTGTATACCGACAGCGGCTGGTGTCTTTGCTTCGGGGACAGCCTGTTTTTCGTTACGACACCGACTCGAAAAGGCGCCTTCGGGTCCTCGGTGTCACTGCTGTGTGGGAGGTCGGAATCGGACTCATTGACCGTGGGTTGAATTGCCCGAACATTCCTGCGAGGCTGGCTGAAGCGATATGAATTGGCAGGCTGAGCTGCTCGACAGCAGGCAGCAGAGTGGCCAAGTCTGCCACATCGTAGGCATTGTCGAGATTTTGCGGGGCATTGCCGCTTTAAATGGGCGGAGCCACAGTTGCCGCACGTCGTGACGTCAGCACGTTCGCTGTGCCACCGCGCATGCGCAGTGCGGTCGTGCATGGTGCGCGCCTGCGCATTACGTTCCTCAACGTTGCCGTCCCCTCGCGGGAGTGCGCGAAAAGTGCGCAAAATGGCCGCCCTCATCCAGGCTGAGGCCCTGGAGGTGCTCAATCACTTGGACCCGTTCCGCCTCGTGGGGACGTTGCCGCGGTTTCAGCTGCTTGTATATGAGAGTACCGACTCGTGGCGTTTTCATGTAGCACGCAGGTCTCGATGGCGGTCGCGAGGGTGAGTTGCTTTACCCCGAGGAGCTGCTGGCGTAGGGGGTCCGACTGAACACCGAAAACGTTCTGGTCGCGTATCATGGAGTCGGAGGTGGGCCCGGAATTACAGGATTGCGCAAGGATGCGGAGGTGCGTGAGAAAGGAGTGGAAAGGTTCGTCCTTACTCTGCAAACGCTGTTGGAACACGTAGCGCTCGAAACTTTCATTCACCTCCACGCTGCAGTGAGTGTCAAACTTGAGGAGAATTGTCTTGTCTTCGTCATCTGCGAAGGTGAGAGAGTTGAAAATCTGGATGGCATGGTCCCCGGCCGTGGATAGGAAGAGAGCGATCTTCCTGGTGTCTGAGGCAGCTTCCCGGTCTGTGGCTTCAAGGAAGAGCTGGAAACATTGTTTGGAAATCTTCCAGTTGGCCCCGAGGTTGCCGGCGATGCGGAGCGGCGGCGGCGGGCTGATGTTGTCCATGTTGCAGGAAGACGGAATGCTGGCGGAAGGCAGATCACCTGCAGGTAGGTCTAGGAAGTGCTAGTATCCCACCACTCCTGGTATCATGATGTGTTGGGTGTTCTGGATCACATACAGGTCACCAACACTTGAAATAGTGCAACACTAATTTATTGAACCATTAACTGTTTAAACATACTCAGACTGTGGGTTAACAAGATACTAGCTTTAACTAAAGACCTCTGCCTTGTCCTAACCAGTCGATGCACTCAGCACATGGTGAATGTCTGTGTTGCAGGCTGTGAGCTCTGTCCTCCTAGCTAGCTGCTACTAGAATGAGTGGGAATTCTGATACCCCCTGTCTTTATAGTGCGTGTGCTCTCACTGGTGATTGGCTGCGGTGTTGTGTGTGTTGATTGGTCCAACTGTGTGTCCATCAGTGTGTGTCTGCACCATGATAGACTGGTGTATATTATGACAACAGAGAGAGAGAGAGACACAGAGAGAGACAGAGAGAGAGAGACAGAGAGAGAGCGAGGGGGTGACAGAGACAGAGAGAGACACAGAGATAGAGAGGGACAGAGAGAGAGAGACAGAGAGAGAGACACAGAGAGAGACACAGAGAGAGAGGGACAGAGAGAGATAGATAGAGAGAGAGAGACAGAGAGAGAGGGACAGAGAGAGACAGGGAGAGAGACAGAGAGAGCGTCAGAGGGAGAGTCAGAGAGAGAGAGACAGGGAGAGAGACAGAGAGAGAGTCAGAGGGAGAGTCAGAGAGAGAGAGAGACAGGGAGAGAGACAGAGAGAGAGACAGGGAGAGAGACACAGAGAGAGAGACAGAGAGAGAGAGACAGGGAGAGAGACAGAGAGAGAGTCAGAGAGAGAGAGCCAGGGAGAGAGACAGAGAGAGAGAGACAGGGAGAGAGACAGAGAGAGACAGAGAGAGAGAGCCAGGGAGAGAGACAGAGAGAGAGACAGGGAGAGAGTCAGAGAGAGAGAGTCAGAGAGAGAGAGTCAGAGAGAGGGACAGAGAGAGAGTCAGAGAGAGGGAGCCAGGGAGAGAGACAGAGAGAGAGACAGGGAGAGAGTCGGAGAGAGAGAGTCAGAGAGAGAGAGTGAGAGAGAGAGACAGAGAGAGAGTCAGAGGGAGAGTCAGAGAGAGAGAGAGAAAGGGAGAGAGACAGAGAGAGAGACAGGGAGAGAGACAGAGAGAGAGAGACAGAGAGAGAGAGAGAGAGACAGGGAGAGAGACAGAGAGAGAGACAGAGAGAGAGTCAGAGAGAGAGACACAGAGAGACAGGGAGAGAGACAGAGAGAGAGAGACAGAGAGACAGGGAGAGAGACAGAGAGAGAGAGACAGAGAGAGAGAGACAGGGAGAGAGACAGAGAGAGGGACAGAGAGAGAGTCAGAGAGAGAGCCAGGGAGAGAGACAGAGAGAGAGTCAGAGAGAGAGAGTCAGACAGAGGGACAGAGAGACTCAGCCAGTGCTGGACCATGCTGCTAGAGTCAATGATCACTGTGATAAGGAAGGGGCTTCATTCAATTCGCTGAGCAGTGGGAATATGGGGGAATCGGGAATATTGAGATCCTGGAGATGGCAGGAAGCCGGCCTGCGGCTCTCCCACAAGCTTCGGCAGCCGGAGCTGACGATGGGACTGGTTGACAGAGTTGGCTGTGCTGCTCTGTGTAGGCCCAGCCAACCTGAAGCCTATAAAAAGCTGCCAACCGCTGAATAATTAATGGCAGTCGCATTATTGGCCGTGAATGGACCAGCTCCTAATTCAGAGTGACAGGGAGCACAGGAATGAAAAGGCACACACACACAAGTTAAAACTCCTTCAATCGAGGACAAGATGGCTGCCCACCTGATCGCCAAGGGTGGGAGGGGTTGGGGGGTTCTGGAGTCACATGTAGGCCAGACCTGGGTGAGGACGGCAGATTTCCAACACTAAAGGTTAGTGATCCAGGTGGGTTTTTATTTTACAACCACCGATGATCATTGTCACGGTCATCATTACTAAGATTAGCGCCGTGATGCAGATTTTACTCAGCCACTTTCAAATTCCCAGCCAGGGTGCTCCGGTTTCCTCCCACAGTCCAGAGATGTGCGGGTCAGGTGGATTGGCCGTGCTAAAATTGACTGAGTTACAGGGTTATGGGGGTAGGGCCGGAGCTGGGGCCTTTGTCTTTCGGAGGGTCGGGGCAGACCCGGTGGGCCGAATGGCCTCCTCCTGCACTGTAGACATTCTACGATTCTATACTCAACACAGGCACACAACCAGGAAGCTTGGGGGGGGGGATTCCCTCAGCCCGGGGCCGGGGAATCCCCGCGAGCGACGCGAATCGCGCCAGGTCGCCCCCCCCGCGCGATTCTCCTTGTCGGGGCCAGAATTGCTGATGCTGAGGCCGCGTCGACCCCGTCGAGAAACGCGACGGCATTTCTGAAGGCTTCAACACTCAGGATCACAGAATCCCGCCTGTTATATTAAACCCGTTAGAAATCACCAGTTAGGCCCCAGGCTTCACGAAGGTGGTCAGGGCCCTCGGGGAGGGGGGGGGGGGGGTGTTGCGGAGGGAGATTTCCCACAGAGCGACAGCGTGGGATGAAGGGTGAGAGAGAGTCAGTTGATGTGGGGGGACTGGAGAAGTTAGGATCGCCCCCCTCGGAGCTCTTCGAGGTTCAGGGGAAGATGTAATTGCGGCAACGTTGAAAATCACGGCGGGGGCACAGCCGGGGATAACTGAATTCCTCGACTGTACTCAGGTTTCATCAGGTAGTTCGTTTCGAAGGCTTCCTGCGTGAATTACCGTTCCCCAGCCAAAGAGACTCAGACACTCGATGTTGCGAATGAATTATTGATTGAACTCTGTCCCTTTAGTTGTCGATGTGCGACTCATTCAGGCTGAAGACAGAGACAATTATTCGTCCCCCCTTTGCCTTGTGAATACTGAGGGAGCGTCGTACTGTCGGAGAGTCAGTACTGAGGGAGCGTCGTACTGTGGGAGGGTCAGTACTGAGGGAGCGCCGCACTGTCGGAGGGTCAGTGCTGAGGGAGCGCCGCACTGTCGGAGGGTCAGTACTGAGGGAGTGCCGCACTGTCAGAGGGTCAGTACTGAGGGAGAGCCGCACTGTCGGAGGATCAGTTCTGAGGGAGTGCCGCACTGTCGGAGGATCAGTGCTGAGGGAGCGCCGCACTGTTGGGGGGTCAGTACTGAGTGAGTGCCGCACTGTCGGAGGGTCAGTACTGAGGGAGTGCCGCACTGTGGGAGGATCAGTGCTGAGGGAGTGCCGCACTGTCGGAGGATCAGTACTGAGGGAGTGCCGCACTGTCAGAGGGTCAGTACTGAGGGAGTGCCGCACTGTCGGAGGATCAGTACTGAGGGAGTGCCGCACTGTCAGAGGGTCAGTACTGAGGGAGTGCCGCACTGTCGGAGGGTCAGTACTGAGGGATCGCCGCACTGTCGGAGAGTCAGTACTGAGGGATCGGCGCACTGTGGGAGGGTCAGTGCTGAGGGAGTGCCGCATTGTCGGATGGTCAGTATTGAGGGAGCGTCGCACTGTCGGAGGGTCAGTACTGAGGGAGCTCGGCACTGTCGGAGGGTCAGTGCTGAGGGAGCGCCGCACTGTCGGAGGGTCAGTATTGAGGGAGCGTCGCACTGTCGGAGGGTCAGTACTGAGGGAGTGCCGCACTGTCGGAGGGTCAGTATTGAGGGAGCGTCGCACTGTCGGAGGGTCAGTACTGAGGGAGCCGCACTGTCAGAGGGTCAGTATTGAGGGAGCGTCGCACTGTCGGAGGGTCAGTACTGAGGGAGTGCCGCACTGTCAGAGGGTCAGTACTGAGGGAGAGCCGCACTGTCGGAGGATCAGTTCTGAGGGAGTGCCGCACTGTCGGAGGATCAGTGCTGAGGGAGCGCCGCACTGTCGGCGGATCAGTACTGAGGGAGTGCCGCACTGTCGGAGGATCAGTACTGAGGGAGAGCCGCACTGTCGGAGGGTCAGTACTGAGGGAGCACCGCACTGTGGGAGGATCAGTGCTGAGGGAGTGCCGCACTGTCGGAGGATCAGTGCTGAGGGAGCGTCGCACTGTGGGAGGATCAGTGCTGAGGGAGTGCCGCACTGTGGGAGGGTCAGTACTGAGGGAGCACCGCACTGTTGGGGGTCAGTACTGAGTGAGTGCCGCACTGTCGGAGGGTCAGTACTGAGGGAGTGCCGCACTGTGGGAGGATCAGTGCTGAGGGAGTGCCGCACTGTCAGAGGGTCAGTACTGAGGGAGTGCCGCACTGTCGGAGGGTCAGTGCTGAGGGAGTGCCGCACTGTCGGAGGGTCAGTGCTGAGGGAGTGCCGCACTGTCGGAGGGTCAGTGCTGAGGGAGTGCCGCACTGTCGGAGGGTCAGTGCTGAGGGAGTGCCGCACTGTCGGAGGGTCAGTGCTGAGGGAGTGCCGCACTGTCGGAGGATCAGTGCTGAGGGAGCGCCGCACTGTGGGAGGATCAGTGCTGAGGGAGTGCCGCACTGTGGGAGGGTCAGTACTGAGGGAGCACCGCACTGTCGGGGGGTCAGTACTGAGTGAGTGCCGCACTGTCGGAGGGTCAGTACTGAGGGAGTGCCGCACTGTGGGAGGATCAGTGCTGAGGGAGTGCCGCACTGTGGGAGGATCAGTGCTGAGGGAGTGCCGCACTGTCGGAGGGTCAGTACTGAGGGAGTGCCGCACTGTCAGAGGGTCAGTACTGAGGGAGTGCCGCACTGTCGGAGGGTCAGTGCTGAGGGAGTGCCGCACTGTCGGAGGGTCAGTGCTGAGGGAGTGCCGCACTGTCGGAGGGTCAGTACTGAGGGAGTGCCGCACTGTCAGAGGGTCAGTACTGAGGGAGTGCCGCACTGTCGGAGGGTCAGTGCTGAGGGAGTGCCGCACTGTCGGAGGGTCAGTGCTGAGGGAGTGCCGCACTGTCGGAGGATCAGTGCTGAGGGAGTGCCGCACTGTCGGAGGATCAGTGCTGAGGGAGCGCCGCACTGTCGGAGGATCAGTACTGGGGGAGTGCCGCACTGTCGGAGGATCAGTGCTGAGGGAGTGCCGCACTGTCGGAGGATCGGTACTGAGGGAGCTCTGCACTGTCGGAGAGTCAGTGCTGAGGGAGCTCCGCACTGTCGGAGGGTCAGTGCTGAGGGAGCGCCGCACTGTCGGAGGGTCAGTACTGAGGGAGAGCCGCACTGTCGGAGGATCAGTTCTGAGGGAGTGCCGCACTGTCGGAGGATCTGTGCTGAGGGAGCGCCGCACTGTCAGAGGGTCAGTACTGAGGGAGAGCCGCACTGTCGGAGGATCAGTACTGAGGGAGTGCCGCACTGTCAGAGGGTCAGTACTGAGGGAGAGCCGCACTGTCGGAGGATCAGTTCTGAGGGAGTGCCGCACTGTCGGAGGATCAGTGCTGAGGGAGCGCCGCACTGTCGGGGGGTCAGTACTGAGTGAGTGCCGCACTGTCGGGGGGTCAGTACTGAGTGAGTGCCGCACTGTCGGAGGGTCAGTAATGGGGAAGCGCCGCACTGTCGGAGGATCAGTACTGAGGGAGTGCCGCACTGTCGGAGGGTCAGTGCTGAGGGAGTGCCGCACTGTCGGAGGGTCAGTGCTGAGGGAGTGCCGCACTGTCGGAGGGTCAGTGCTGAGGGAGCGCCGCACTGTGGGAGGATCAGTACTGGGGGAGTGCCGCACTGTCGGAGGATCAGTACTGGGGCAGTGCCGCACTGTGGGAGGATCAGTGCTGAGGGAGTGCCGCACTGTCGGAGCGTCAGTACTGAGGGAGCGCCGCACTGTGGGAGGATCAGTACTGGGGGAGTGCCGCACTGTCGGAGGATCAGTGCTGAGGGAGTGCCGCACTGTCGGAGGATCAGTACTGAGGGAGCGCCGCACTGTGGGAGGATCAGTACTGGGGGAGTGCCGCACTGTCGGAGGATCAGTACTGGGGGAGTGCCGCACTGTGGGAGGATCAGTGCTGAGGGAGTGCCGCACTGTCGGAGGGTCAGTACTGAGGGAGCGCCGCACTGTGGGAGGATCAGTACTGGGGGAGTGCCGCACTGTCGGAGGATCAGTGCTGAGGGAGTGCCGCACTGTCGGAGGGTCAGTACTGAGGGAGCGCCGCACTGTCGGAGGATCAGTACTGAGGGAGCGCCGCACTGTCGGAGGATCAGTGCTGAGGGAGTGCCGCACTGTGGGAGGGTCAGTACTGAGGGAGCGCCGCACTGTGGGAGGGTCAGTACTGAGGGAGTGCCGCACTGTCGGAGGGTCAGTACTGAGGGAGTGCCGCACTGTCGGAGGATCAGTACTGAGGGAGCACCGCACTGTGGGAGGATCAGTGCTGAGGGAGTGCCGCACTGTGGGAGTGTCAGTACTGAGGGAGCACCGCACTGTCGGAGGGTCAGTACTGAGGGAGTGCCGCACTGTGGGAGGATCAGTGCTGCTTGCCACTGTCCTGGGTGCGACTAATTTCTGCATCAACAACACTACACTGCATTTATGTAGCAGAAAGAATGCAGCCAAACAGCAACAAGGACTTGCACAGCAATGGCAGTCCAGCTATGTTTGACTATGAGACACATGCCGAAATATTAGGTGACGCAAAAAGAGAGCGGGAGGGAGAGAGAGACAGAGAGAGAGAGTGATCGAGAGAAAGAGAGAGAGGTGGAGAGGTGTAGGGAGGGAAACCCAGAGCTCAGGCCCCCCCAGGCAGCGGAAGGCACGGCCGCCAATGGTGGAGCAATGGGAATGGGGGGATGGTCGAGAGGACAGAATTGGAGTTGAGCAGAGATCCCGGATGGCAACCTACAACATATTCAGCCGAGGTATCTGGGCCTTGTTGATCCTACCGTCTGTGGATAACCTATTTGGTCCTGTCTTTGCAACCTCTGGCCCCAGACTGGCGCCGAGTTAAATTCCAAGCATTCTGTTCAGTTGAAACAATTGCCCCAGTTATCGATTCCCACCCAGCAAGCTTGGACAGCGAGTGCTGCAATCAATCGCCCCCTCAGTAAACTGGTCAATACACCAAACACCAACTTCATCAAGAGATCAAAACGTACTATTCAATGCCAACTAAATTAAATATGCAACGTCTGTTATTGTCTATAATATACACACACTGTTATTGTCTATAATATACACAGAGACTGTTATTGTCTATAATATACACAGGGGCTGTTATTGTCTATAACATACACAGGGACTGTTATTCTCTATAATATACACAGAGACTGTTATTGTCTATAATATACACAGACTGTTATTGTCTATAATATACACACAGACGGTAATTCTCTATAATATACACAGAGACTGTTATTCTCTATAATATACACAGGGACTGTTATTGTCTATAATATACACAGGGACTGTTATTCTCTATAATATACACAGGGACTGTTATTGTCTATAATATACACAGGGACTGTTATTCTCTATAATATACACAGAGACTGTTATTCTCTATAATATACACAGGGGCTGTTATTCTCTATAATATACACAGGGACTGTTATTGTCTATAATATACACAGGGACTGTTATTCTCTATAATATACACAGGGACTGTTATTGTCTATAATATACACAGAGACCGTTATTCTCTATAATATACACAGGGACTGTTATTCTCTATAATATACACAGGGACTGTTATTGTCTATAATATACACAGAGACTGTTATTCTCTATAATATACACAGGGGCTGTTATACTCTATAATATACACAGGGACTGTTATTGTCTATAATATACATAGAGACTGTTGTTCTCTATAATATACACAGGGACTGTTATTGTCTATAATATACACAGAGACTGTTATTCTCTATAATATACACAGGGGCTGTTATTCTCTATAATATACACAGGGACTGTTATTCTCTATAATATACACAGAGACTGTTATTCTCTATAATATACACAGGGACTGTTATTCTCTATAATATACACAGAGACTGTTATTCTCTATAATATACACAGAGACTGTTATTCTCTATAATATACACAGAGACTGTTATTCTCTATAATATACACAGGGACTGTTATTCTCTATAATATACACAGGGACTGTTATTGTCTATATAGAACATAGAACATAGAACATAGAACAATACAGCGCAGTACAGGCCCTTCGGCCCACGATGTTGCACCGAAACAAAAGCCATCTAACCTACACTATGCCATTATCATCCATATGTTTATCTAATAAACTTTTAAATGCCCTCAATGTTGGCGAGTTCACTACTGTAGCAGGTAGGGCATTCCACGGCCTCACTACTCTTTGCGTAAAGAACCTACCTCTGACCTCTGTCCTATATCTATTACCCCTCAGTTTAAAGTTATGTCCCCTCGTGCCAGCCATATCCATCCGCGGGAGAAGGCTCTCACTGCCCACCCTATCCAACCCCCTGATCATTTTGTATGCCTCTATTAAGTCTCCTCTTAACCTTCTTCTCTCCAACGAAAACAACCTCAAGTCCATCAGCCTTTCCTCATAAGATTTTCCCTCCATACCAGGCAACATCCTGGTAAATCTCCTCTGCACCCGCTCCAAAGCCTCCACGTCCTTCCTATAATGCGGTGACCAGAACTGTACGCAATACTCCAAATGCGGCCGTACCAGAGTTCTGTACAGCTGCAACATGACCTCCCGACTCCGGAACTCAATCCCTCTACCAATAAAGGCCAACACTCCATAGGCCTTCTTCACAACCCTATCAACCTGGGTGGCAACTTTCAGGGATCTATGTACATGGACACCTAGATCCCTCTGCTCATCCACACTTTCAAGAACTTTTCCATTAGCCAAATATTCCGCATTCCTGTTATTCCTTCCAAAGTGAATCACCTCACACTTCTCTACATTAAACTCCATTTGCCACCTCTCAGCCCAGCTCTGCAGCTTATCTATATCCCTCTGTAACCTGCTACATCCTTCCACACTATCGACAACACCACCGACTTTAGTATCGTCTGCAAATTTACTCACCCACCCTTCTGCGCCTTCCTCTAGGTCATTGATAAAAATGACAAACAGCAACGGCCCCAGAACAGATCCTTGTGGTACTCCACTTGTGACTGTACTCCATTCTGAACATTTCCCATCAACCACCACCCTCTGTCTTCTTTCAGCTAGCCAATTTCTGATCCACATCTCTAAATCACCCTCAATCCCCAGCCTCCGTATTTTTTGCAATAGCCTACCGTGGGGAACCTTATCAAATGCTTTGCTGAAATCCATATACACCACATCAACTGCTCTACCCTCGTCTACCTGTTCAGTCACCTTCTCAAAGAACTCAATAAGGTTTGTGAGGCATGACCTACCCTTCACAAAGCCATGCTGACTATCCATGATCATATTAGTCCTATCTAGATGATTATAAATCTTGTCTCTTATAATCCCCTCCAAGACTTTACCCACTACAGACGTGAGGCTCACCGGTCTATAGTTGCCGGGGTTGTCTCTGCTCCCCTTTTTGAACAAAGGGACCACATTTGCTGTCCTCCAGTCCTCTGGCACTATTCCTGTAGCCAATGATGACATAAAAATCAAAGCCAAAGGTCCAGCAATCTCTTCCCTGGCCTCCCAGAGAATCCTCGGATAAATCCCATCAGGTCCCGGGGACTTATCTATTTTCAGCCTGTCCAGAATTGCCAACACCTCTTCCCTACGTACCTCAATGCCATCTATTCTATTAGCCTGGGGCTCAGCATTCTCCTCCACAACATTATCTTTTTCCTGAGTGAATACTGACGAAAAATATTCATTTAGTATCTCGCCTATCTCTTCAGACTCCACACACAATTTCCCATCCCTGTCCTTGACTGGTCCTACTCTTTCCCTAGTCATTCGCTTATTCCTGACATACCTATAGAAAGCT
The DNA here is from genome assembly GCF_047496885.1 of Scyliorhinus torazame. Taxonomy (NCBI): domain Eukaryota; kingdom Metazoa; phylum Chordata; class Chondrichthyes; order Carcharhiniformes; family Scyliorhinidae; genus Scyliorhinus; species Scyliorhinus torazame. The sequence goes on along the minus strand of NC_092732.1, from coordinate 27,799,364 downwards.
TTTGGGTTTTCCTTGATCCTTCCTGCCAAATACTTCTCATGTCCCCTCCTTGCTCGTCTTAGCTCTCTCTTTAGATCCTTCCTCGCTACCTTGTAACTATCCATCGCCCCAACCGAAACTTCACACTTCATCTTCACATAGGCCTCCTTCTTCCTCTTAACAAGAGATTCCACTTCCTTGGTAAACCACGGTTCCCTCGCTCGACGCCTTCCTCCCTGTCTGACCGGTACATACTTATCAAGAACACGCAGTAGCTGATCCTTGAACAAGCCCCACTTATCCAGTGTGCCCAACACTTGCAGCCTACTTCTCCACCTTATCCCCCCCAAGTCACGTCTAATGGCATCATAATTGCCCTTCCCCCAGCTATAACTCTTGCCCTGCGGTGTATACTTATCCCTTTCCATCATTAACGTAAACGTCACCGAATTGTGGTCACTGTCTCCAAAGTGCTCTCCTACCTCCAAATCCAACACCTGGCCTGGTTCATTACCCAAAACCAAATCCAACGTGGCCTCGCCTCTTGTTGGCCTGTCAACATATTGTGAACTGAAGCTGGTTGCTGGATGAGAAGTGATAGCCACTACACGCCTGGCTAATGACTGAGAAGTTCAGGCACTGCCACTATCTGAGCTCGTGTCTGCAATTGTCAGATGAAATGACAGTGCTTCTTTTATTCTCTATAAAATACACAGGGACTGTTATTCTCTATAATATACACAGGGACTGTTATTCTCTATAATATACACAGGAACTGTTATTCTCTATAATATACACAGGGACTGTTATTCTCTATAATATACACATAGTCTGTTATTATCTATAATATACACAGGGACTGTTATTCTCTATAATATACACAGGGACTGTTATTCTCTATAATATACACAGGGACTGTTATTCTCTATAATATACACAGGGACTGTTATTCTCTATAATATACACATGGTCTGTTATTATCTATAATATATACAGGGACTGTTATTCTCTATAATATACACAGGGACTGTTATTCTCTATAATATACACAGGGACTGTTATTCTCTATAATATGCACAGGGACTGTTATTCTCTATAACATACACAGGGACTGGTATTCACTATAATATACACAGGGACTATTATTCTCTATAATATACACAGAGGCTGTTATTCTCTGCAATATAGACAGGGGCTGTTATTCTCTATAATATACACACAGACGGTAATTCTCTATAATATACACAGAGACTGTTATTCGCTATAATGTACACAGGGACTGTTATTCTCTATAATATACACAGGGACTGTTATTGTCTATAATATACACAGGGACTGTTATTGTCTATAATATACACAGGGACTGTTATTCTCTATAATATACACAGGGACTGTTATTGCCTATAATATACACAGAGACTCTTATTCTCGATAATATACACAGGGACTGTTATTCTCTATAATATACAGAGAGACTGTTATTCTCTCTAATATACACAGACGGTAATTCTCTATAATATACACAGATACTGTTATTCGCTATAATATACACAGGGACTGTTATTCTCGATAATATACACAGAGACTGTTGTTCTCTATAATATACACAGGGACTGTTATTCTCTATAATATACACAGAGACAGTTATTCTCTATAATATAAACAGGGACTGTTATTCTCTATAATATACACAGAGACTATTATTCTCTATAATATAAACAGGGACTGTTATTCTCTATAATATACACAGAGACTGTTATTCTCTATAATATACACGTAGACTGTTATTGTCTATAATATACACAGACTGTTATTCTCTATAATATACACAGAGACAGTTATTCTCTATAATATAAACAGGGACTGTTATTCTCTATAATATACACAGAGACTATTATTCTCTATAATATAAACAGGGACTGTTATTCTCTATAATATACACAGAGACTGTTATTCTCTATAATATACACAGAGACTGTTATTGTCTAGAATGTACACAGAGACTGTTATTCTCTATAATATAAACAGGGACTGTTATTCTCTATAATATACACAGAGACTGTTGTTCTCTTTAATATACACAGAGACTGTTATTGTCTATAATATACACAGACTGTTATTCTCTATAATATACGCAGGGTCCGTTATTCTCTATAATATACACAGAGACAGTTATTCTCTATAATATACACAGGGACTGTTATTGTCTAGAATGTACACAGAGACTGTTATTCTCTATAATATAAACAGGGACTGTTATTCTCTATAATATACACAGAGACTGTTGTTCTCTATAATATACACAGAGACTGTTATTGTCTATAATATACACAGACTGTTATTCTCTATAATATACACAGGGTCCGTTATTCTCTATAATATACACAGAGACAGTTATTCTCTATAATATACACAGAGACAGTTATTCTCTATAATATACACAGGGACTGTTATTGTCTAGAATGTACACAGAGACAGTTATTCTCTATAATATACACAGGGACTGTTATTCTCTATAATATACAGAGAGACTGTTATTCTTAATATACACAGAGACTGTTATTCTCTATAATATACTCAGGGACTGTTATTCTCTATAATATACACAGAGACTGTTATTCTCTATAATATACTCAGGGACTGTTATTCTCTATAATATACACAGGGACTGTTATTCTCTATAATATACACAGGGACTGTTATTCTCTATAATACACACAGAGACTGTTATTGTCTATAATATACACAGCGACTGTTATTCTCTATAATGTACACAGGGACTGTTATTCTCTATAACAAACACAGAGACTGTTTTTCTCCATAATATGCACAGTGCGGCACTCCCTCAGTGCTGACCCTCCCACAGTGCGGCGCTTCCTCAGAACAGACCCTCCCACAGTGCGGTGCTCCCTCAGTACTGACCCTCCCACAGTGCGATGCTCCACATGATGCAACGCTCGGAGTATCGGCCTGGAATCTGGAGCTCGAGAGTCTGTAGTGAGGTCAACCCTCACAGTCCCATGAGCCCCCCTTCATCGGGGGAAGTATTCTTTCCGCTCTCCATTTCTGAGCGGGCCCATTTAAAACAAGGAGAATCTTCCATCAATAGGGCCTTTAGTGTCTGGGGAGCTGGGCTGGATTTGCCTAGCAACCAGTCTCCATGTGGGATACTGAAACAGGAATACTTTGACATTTTACTGGATGGCGTGGGGCAGTTGGAAAGCTTCCTGTTCGTGCCAAACATCCTAATTGTCAACTAGATTGGTGGCTGCAGGTTAATTTAGCTCTCTCCTTGTCGCTAGGCCTAAGGCTAGGCAGAGATCACACGCACTCAAGGCCCGCAGAGATTTCAGCACTGTCTCACAGTTGGACCAACTATTTCTCAATTAGATACAGAGTAAAGCTCCCTCTACACTGTCCCCACCAAACACTCCCAGGACAGGTACAGCACGGGGTTAGATACAGAGTAAAGCTCCCTCTACACTGTCCCCATCAAACACTCCCAGGACAGGTACAGCACGGGGTTAGATACAGAGTAAAGCTCCCTCTACACTGTCCCCATCAAACACTCCCAGGACAGGTACAGCATGGGGTTAGATACAGAGTAAAGCTCCCTCTACACTGTCCCCACCAAACACTCCCAGGACACGTACAGCACGGGGTTAGATACAGAGTAAAGCTCCCTCTGCACTGTCCCCATCAAACACTCCCAGGACAGGTACAGCACGGCGCTAGATACAGAGTAAAGCTCCCTCTACACTGTCCCCATCAAACACTCCCAGGACAGGGACAGCACGGGGTAAGATACAGAGTAAAGCTCCCTCGACACAGTCCCCATCAAACACTCCCAGGACAGGTACAGCACGGGGTTAGATACAGAGTAAAGCTCCCTCTACACAGTCCCCATCAAACACTCCCAGGACAGGTACAGCACGGGGTTTGATACAGAGTAAAGCTCCCTCTACACTGTCCCCATCAAACACTCCCAGGACAGGTACAGCACGGGGTTAGATACAGAGTAAAGCTCCCTCTGCACTGTCCCCATCAAACACTCCCAGGACTGGTACAGCACGGGGTTAGATACAGAGTAAAGCTCCCTCTACACTGTCACCACCAAACACTCCCAGGACTGGTTCAGCACGGGGTTAGATACAGAGTAAAGCTCCCTCTGCACTGTCCCCATCAAACACTCCCAGGACAGGGACAGCACGGGGTAAGATACAGAGTAAAGCTCCCTCGACACAGTCCCCATCAAACACTCCCAGGACAGGTACAGCACGGGGTTAGATACAGAGTAAAGCTCCCTCTACACAGTCCCCATCAAACACTCCCAGGACAGGTACAGCACGGGGTTAGATACAGAGTAAAGCTCCCTCTACACTGTCCCCATCTAACACTCCCAGGTCAGGTACAGCACGGGGTTAGATACAGAGTAAAGCTCCCTCTACACTGTCCCCATCAAACACTCCGAGGACAGGTACAGCACGAGGTTAGATACAGAGTAAAGCTCCCTCTACACTGTCCCCATCAAACACTCCCAGGTCAGGTACAGCACGGGGTTAGATACAGAGTAAAGCTCCCTCTACACTGTCCCCTTCAAACACTCCCAGGACAGGTGCAGCACGGGGTTAGATACAGAGTAAAGCTCCCTCTACACTGTCCCCATCAAACACTCCCAGGACACGAACAGCGCGGGGTTAGATACAGAGTAAAGCTCCCTCTACACTGTCCCCATCAAACACGCCCAGGACAGGTACAGCACGGGGTTAGGGACAGAGTAAAGCTCCCTCTACACTGTCCCCATCAAACACTCACAGGACAGGTACAGCACGGTGTTAGATACAGAGTAAAGCTCCCTCTACACTGTTCCCATCAAACACACCCAGGACAGGTACAGCACAGGGTTAGATACAGAGTAAAATTCCCTCTACACTGTCTCCATCAAACACTCCCAGGACAGGTACAGCACGGGGTTAGATACAGAGTAAAGCTCCCTCTACACTGTCCCCATCAAACACTCCCAGGACAGGTACAGCACGGGGTTAGATACAGAGTAAAGCTCCCTCGACACTGTCGCCATCAAACACTCCCAGGACAGGTACAGCACGGGGTTAGATACAGAGTAAAGCTCCCTCGACACTGTCGCCATCAAACACTCCCAGGACAGGTAAAGCACCGGGTTAGATACAGAGTAAAGCTCCCTCGACACTGTCCCTGATCAAACACTCCCAGGACAGGTGCAGCACGGGGTTAGATACAGAGTAAAGCTCCCTCTAGACTGTCCCAATCAAACACTCCCAGGACAGGAACAGCACGGGGTTAGATACAGAGTAAAGCTCCCTCTACACGGTCCCCATCAAACACTCCCAGGACAGGAACAGCACGGGGTTAGATACAGAGTAAAGCTCCCTCTACACGGTCCCCATCAAACACTCCCAGGACAGGTACAGCACGGGGTTAGATACAGAGTAAAGCTCCCTCTACACTGTCCCCATCAAACACTCCCAGGACAGGTACAGCACGGGGTTAGATACAGAGTAAAGCTCCCTCTACACTGTCCCCATCAAACACTCCCAGGACAGTTACAGCACGGGGTTAGATACAGAGTGTGGTAGTATGCATTAGGGGTCATGTGGGACTGGGAAGCCGTGATGTCATTGGCTGACAGATCCCGGGTCCTGGTTGGCTGTTGACCTCTAGCTCCGCCCTGAAGGCGGAGTATAAGAACCAGGAGTTCTCCCTTGCAGGCCAGTCTGTTGCTGAACTGCGGGGAACAAGTCACGCTTAATAAAGCCTCATCGACTTCATCGCTATTCGTCTCTCGTGAGTCTTTGTGCGCTACAATTTATTAAGCGTGCTTAAAGGACTATGGAGCTCAGGATCATCCCGGAATGCCTGAGGATCAGCCCCCACGCAGTGAACTCAGCAGCAGTTTTTAAACACTGGCAGACTTGTTTCGAAGGCTACCTCCGAACGGCCCCTGGCCGGGTCACAGGAGACCAGAAACTACAGGTCCTGCACTCGAGGGTAAGCACGGAGATTTTCTCTCTCATAGAAGACGCAGAGGATTTCCAGACGGCGCTCGCAGCACTGAAAAGCATCTACGTTCGCCCAGTGAACCAGATCTACGCTCGCTACCAACTCGCAACGAGACGGCAAAGTCCCGGAGAATCGCTGGACGAATTCTACGCCGCGCTGCTAATTTTGGGACGGGGCTGCAGCTGCCTGCCGGTAAACGCGATTGAACACACGGACATGTTAATTCGCGATGCGTTCGTGGCTGGTATGAACTCTCCCCAAATCCGCCAAAGACTTTTAGAAAAAGAGTCGCTAGGACTCTCAGAGGCACGGGCCCTTGCAGCCTCACTAGATGTGGCCGCGCGAAACGCCCGCGCCTACGGCCCCGACCGCGCGGCAGCCCCTTGGGCTCCGTGGACCCCCATCGCGACAAAACCCCCCCCCCTCCCTCACTGGCTTGCGCGGTTAAGACGCCAGATCATCCCGGGGGGGCCCGCTGCTATTTCTGCGGCCAGGCGAAACACCCCCGGCAGCACTGCCCGGCCCGCGCAGCGATTTGCAAGAGCTGCGGGAAAAAGGGCCATTTCGCGGCTGTGTGCCGGTCCCGGTGGGTCGCTGCTGTCCCCGGAAAACATGGAGTCCTGCGCGTTTCTAACGCTCCCCAACCCCCCCAGCGCCCCATGTATGACCCGCAGGCTCCGCCATTTTGTGTCCCGGCCACCACGAGGGGAGGAGGGGCGCCGCCATTTTGTCCACCCCCGCCGCCATCTTGTGACCCCCCAGCCATGTGCGATGCATGGGGGCGGCCATTTTGTTCACCCCCGCCGCCATCTTGGACGGCAACAATGGACCCCAGCATCGACGGCTCCACGGGGTTCGAGGAAGACGCTGAAGCACTACGACCACGTCTGGCCTTAATGACGCTGGACCAAGCAAGGCCCCGGACGCTCCAGACAACGACAACAACGGCGCTGATCAACGGGCACGAGACACCATGCCTGGTCGACTCCGGGAGCACAGAAAGCTTCATCCACCCCGACACGGTAAGACGCTGTTTTTTGACCATCCGTCCCAGTACGCAAAAGATTTCCCTAGCTGCAGGATCCCACTCCGTACAGATCAAAGGCTTCTGCATAGTGACCCTAACGGTGCAAGGGAGGGAGTTTAAAAACTACAGGCTCTACGTCCTTCCCCAACTCTGCGCGCCCACATTACTGGGATTAGACTTCCAGTGTAACCTGCAGAGCCTAACATTCCAATTCGGCGGCCCAATACCCCCACTCACTATCTGCGGCCTCGCAACTCTCAAGGTTGAACCGCCGTCCTTGTTTGCAAACCTCACCCCGGATTGCAAACCCGTCGCCACTAGGAGCAGACGGTACAGCGCCCAGGACCGGACCTTCATTCGGCCCGAAGTCCAGCGGTTGCTGAAGGAAGGCATAATCCAGGCCAGCAATAGTCCCTGGAGAGCACAGGTGGTAGTAGTAAAGACCGGGGAGAAGCAAAGGATGGTCATAGACTATAGCCAGACCATCAACAGGTACACACAGCTAGATGCGTACCCTCTCCCCCGCATATCCGACATGGTCAATCGGATTGCCCAATATAAGGTCTTCTCCACCGTGGACCTCAAGTCCGCCTACCATCAGCTCCCCATCCGCCCAGGTGACCGCAAGTACACAGCCTTCGAGGCAGACGGGCGATTATACCACTTCCTAAGGGTCCCACTTGGCGTCACAAACGGGGTCTCGGTCTTCCAACGGGAGATGGACCGAATGGTTGATCAACACGGGTTGCAGGCCACGTTCCCGTATCTCGACAACGTAACCATCTGCGGCCACGATCAGCAGGACCACGACGCCAACCTCCAAAAATTCCTCCAGACCTCACGTACAACGAGGACAAGTGCGTTTTTAGCACAAACCAGCTAGCCATTTTGGGATATGTAGTGCGCAATGGGATAATAGGACCCGACCCCGAACGTATGCGCGCACTCATGGAATTTCCCCTCCCTCACTGCTCAAAAGCCCTAAAACGCTGCCTGGGGTTCTTTTCATATTACGCCCAGTGGGTCCCCCAGTACGCAGACAAGGCCCACCCCCTAATCCAGTCCACAACCTTCCCTCTGTCGACAGAGGCTCGCCAGGCCTTCAGCCGCATCAAAGCGGACATCGCAAAGGCCACGATGCGCGCCATCGACGAGTCCCTCCCCTTCCAGGTCGAGAGCGACGCCTCCGACGTAGCTCTAGCGGCCACCCTTAACCAAGCGGGGCCTTCTTCTCCCGAACCCTCCACGCCTCAGAAATCCGCCACTCCTCAGTGGAAAAGGAAGCCCAAGCCATAGTGGAAGCTGTGCGACATTGGAGGCATTACCTGGCCGGCAGGAGATTCACTCTCCTCACTGACCAACGGTCGGTAGCCTTCATGTTCGATAATGCACAGCGGGGCAAAATTAAAAACGACAAGATCTTAAGGTGGAGGATCGAGCTCTCCACCTTCAACTATGAGATCTTGTACCGTCCCGGAAAGCTGAACGAGCCGCCCGATGCCCTATCCCGCGGCACATGTGCCAACGCACAAATTAACCGTCTCCAAACCCTCCACGAGGACCTCTGCCACCCGGGGGGTCACTCGGTTCTACCATTTTATAAAGTCCCGCAACCTCCCCTACTCCGTGGAGGAGGTCCGTACAGTCACCAGGAACTGCCGCATCTGCGCAGAGTGCAAACCGCATTTTTTCAGGCCGGATGGTGCGCACCTGATCAAGGCTTCCCGTTCCTTTGAAAGCCTCAGTCTGGATTTCAAAGGCCCCCTCCCCTCCACCGACCGCAACGCGTACTTCCTGAACGTGGTGGACGAGTACACCCGTTTCCCCTTCGCCATCCCCTGCCCCGACACGACAGCGGCCACAGTCATTAAAGCCCTTAACACCATATTCACACTGTTCGGTTGCCCCGCATACGTCCATAGCGACAGGGGGTCCTCCTTCATGAGTGACGAGCTGCGCCAGTTCCTGCTCAGCAAGGGTATAGCCTCGAGCAGGACGACCAGCTACAACCCCCGGGGGAACGGGCAAGTAGAGAGGGAGAACGGCACGGTCTGGAAGATCGTCCTACGGGCCCTACGGTCCAGGGATCTCCCAGTTTCACGGTGGCAGGAGGTCCTCCCGGATGCTCTCCACTCCATCCGGTCGCTACTGTGTACCACCACTAACCAAACGCCTCCTGAGCGCCTCCTTGTCTTCCCCAGGAAGTCCTCCTCCGGAACGTCGCTGCCGACCTGGCTGGCGGCCCCAGGACCCATCTTGCTCCGGAAACATGTGCGGGCGCACAAGTCGGACCCGTTGGTCGAGAGGGTTCGCCTCCTCCACGCGAACCCGCAGTACGCCTACGTGGAGTACCCCGACGGCCGACAGGACACGGTCTCCCTGCGAGATCTGGCGCCCGCCGGCAACACGCACACCCCCCCGACACCAATCACCCCCTCCCTGCCACCGGCGCACCCCGCGACTGCCCCCTTCCCGGGAGAATCGGTCCTCCTCCCAGGTCCGACCAGAAGTGAAGCTGAAGCAGAAACCGTAAAGCTCCCGGAGACGACAACACTGGAACGAGCACCACCACCACCGGGGCTGAGGCGATCGACAAGGACGACCAGACCGCCCGACCGACTCGTGGCATCGGTGTAACACTAGAATGTTGTGGACTTTAGCGAGAAGTTTTTTTCACTTTTTTCCCTCTTACGAATACTGTAAAAAAAACCTTGTACATACTGTGATGACATGCAAAAGTTTTTCCTCCCAGGACCAGCCTTGTAAACCCCTACCACCATGCGAAGCACCACCCCGCCGGGTTCATTTTTAACAAGGGGTGAATGTGGTAGTATGCATTATGGGTCATGAGGGACTGGGAAGCCGTGATGTCATTGGCTGACAGATCCCGGGTCCTGGTTGGCTGTTGACCTCTAGCTCCGCCCTGAAGGCGGAGTATAAGAACCAGGAGTTCTCCCCCGCAGGCCAGTCTGTTGCTGAACTGCGGGGAACAAGTCACGCTTAATAAAGCCTCATCGACTTCATCTCTATTTGTCTCTCGGGAGTCTTTGTGCGCTATACAGAGTAAAGCTCCCTCCACACTGTCATACATAGATACATAGAACATACAGTGCAGAAGGAGGCCATTCGGCCCATCGAGTCTGCACCGACCCACATTAATCCCTCACTTCCACCTTATCCCCGCAACCCAATAACCCCTCCCAACCCTTATGGACACTACGGGTAATTTATCATGGCCAATCCACCTAACCTGCACGTCTTTGGACTGTGGGAGGAAACCGGAGCACCCGGAGGAAACCCACGCGGACACGGGGAGAACGTGCAAACTCCGCACAGACAGTGACCCAGCGGGGAATCGAACCTGGGACCCTGGCGCTGTGAAGCCACAGTGCTAATCACTTGTGCTACCGTGCTGCCCCATCAAACACTCCCAGGACAGGTACAGCACGGGGTTAGATACAGAGTAAAGCTCCCTCTCCACTGTCCCCATCAAACACTCCCAGGACAGGTACAGCACGGGGTTAGACAGAGTAAAGGTCCCTCTACACTGTCCCCATCAAACACTCCCAGGACAGGTACAGTACGGGGTTAGATACAGAGTAAAGCTCCCTCTACACTGACCCCACCAAACACTCCCGGGACAGGTACAGCACGGGGTTAGATACAGAGTAAAGCTCCCTCTACACTGTCCCATCAAACACTCCCGGGACAGGTACAGCGCGGGGTTAGATACAGAGTAAAGCTCCCTCTACACTGTCCCCATCCGACATCTCTGGGGCGCCAAACCAACGCACTGAGAACAGCCACCGTCGCTGGGATCTTCCTGTGCGCCATTAGGCTGCCCTATCTGTCTGTATGAGGGCAGAGACTGCGCGTGCGATGAAAAGCCCGTCAGTAGCTCTGAGGGGACTGGGGATGTTGGGTGGTGGTGCCAGGCGCCAGACGAATGCAGTGCTGTGCTGTACTGGTGATTTATTGCTGAGGCAGTCGAACTCACCCAGATTAATCTGGAGCTTGTCCTGCGCTGTTGCTTCGTCAGCCAAATTATCTCTCAGCTTCTGCTCCCTTGTCAGAGAATTAATACTGCTTTTAATTGACTCCCATAACCCGACCTCGCAGATTGAACGTTCAATACCCTTTCATCCTGAACTCCTCGATTAGATTCCAGTATGTATCGCACTCCTGGGTATCTGTTATTCTATATATAAACCACCCTGAACCCCTTGATTAGATTCCAGTCTGTAACTCACTCCCTGGTGTCTGTTATTCTATATATAAACCACCCTGAACCCCTCGATTAGATTCCAGTCTGTAACTCACTCCCGGGTGTCTGTTATTCTATATATAAACCACCCTGAACCCCTCGATTAGATTCCAGTCTGTAACTCACTCCCGGGTATCTGTTATTCTATATATAAACCACCCTGAACCCCTCGATTAGATTCCGGTCTGTAACTCACTCCCGGGTATCTGTTATTCTATATATAAACTACACTGCACCCCTCGATTAGATTCCAGTCTGTAACTCACTCCCGGTATCTGTTATTCTATATATAAACCACCCCGAACCCCTCGATTAGATTCTAGTCTGGAACTCACTCCCGGTATCTGTTATTCTATATATAAACCACCCTGAACCCCTCGATTAGATTCTAGTCTGTAACTCACTCCCGGTATCTGTTATTCTATATATAAACCACCCTGAACCCCTCGATTAGATTCCAGTCTGTAACTCACTCCCGGGTATCTGTTATTCTATATATAAACCACCCCGAAACCCTCGATTAGATTCCAGTCTGTATCTCACTCCCGGGTATCTGTTATTCTATATATAAACCACCCTAAACCCCTCGATTAGATTCCAGTCTGTACCTCACTCCCGGGTATCTGTTATTCTATATATAAACCACCCGAACCCCTCGATTAGATTCCAGTCTGTAACTCACTCCCCGGTGTCTGTTATTCTATATATAAACCACCCCGAACCCCTCGATTAGATTCCAGTCTGTAACTCACTCCCAGGTGTCTGTTATTCTATATATAAACCACCCCGAACCCCTCGATTAGATTCCAGTCTGTAACTCACTCCCCGGTGTCTGTTATTCTATATATAAACCACCCGAACCCCTCGATTAGATTCCAGTCTGTAACTCACTCCCCGGTGTCTGTTATTCTATATATAAACCACCCGAACCCCTCGATTAGATTCCAGTCTGTAACTCACTCCCCGGTGTCTGTTATTCTATATATAAACCACCCGAACCCCTCGATTAGATTCCAGTCTGTAACTCACTCCCCGGTGTCTGTTATTCTATATATAAACCACCCCGAACCCCTCGATTAGATTCCAGTCTAACTCACTCCCGGGTATCTGTTACTCTATATATAAACCACCCCGAACCCCTCGATTAGATTCCAGTCTGTAACTCACTCCCGGGTATCTATAATTCTATATATAAACCACCCCGAACCCCTCGATTAGATTCCAGTCTGTAACTCACTCCCGGGTATCTGTTATTCTATATATAAACCACCCCGTACCCCTCGATTAGATTCCAGTCTGTAACTCACTCCCCGGTATCTGTTATTCTACATATAAACCACCCCGCACCCCTCGATTAGATTCCAGTCTGTAACTCACTCCCGGGTATCTGTTATTCTATATATAACCCACCCCGAACCCCTCGATTAGATTCCAGTCTGTAACTCACTCCTCGGTATCTGTTATTCTACATATAAACCACCCCGCACCCCTCGATTAGATTCCAGTCTGTAACTCACTCCCGGGTATCTGTTATTCTATATATAAACCACTCCGAACCCCTCGATTAGATTCCAGTCTGTAACTCACTCCCGGGTATCTGTTATTCTATATATAACCCACCCCGAACCCCTCGATTAGATTCCAGTCTGTAACTCACTCCCGGGTATCTATAATTCTATATATAAACCACCCTGAACCCCTCGATTAGATTCCAGTCTGTAACTCACTCCCGGGTATCTGTTATTCTATATATAAACCACCCCGAACCCCTCGATTAGATTCCAGTCTGTAACTCACTCCCGGGTATCTATAATTCTATATATAAACCACCCCGAACCCCTCGATTAGATTCCAGTCTGTAACTCACTCCCGGGTATCTGTTATTCTATATATAAACCACCCCGTACCCCTCGATTAGATTCCAGTCTGTAACTCACTCCCCGGTATCTGTTATTCTACATATAAACCACCCCGCACCCCTCGATTAGATTCCAGTCTATAAGTCTCTCCCGGGTATCTGTTATTCTGTATATAAACCACCCCGAACCCCTCGATTAGATTCCAGTCTGTAACTCACTCCCGGGTATCTGTTATTCTATATATAAACCACCCCGAACTCCTCGATTAGATTCCAGTCTGTAACTCACTCCCGGGTATCTGTTATTCTATATATAAACCACTCCGAACCCCTCGATTAGATTCCAGTCTGTAACTCACTCCCCGGTATCTGTTATTCTATATATAAACCACCCCGAACCCCTCGATTAGATTCCAGTCTGTAACTCACTCCCGGGTATCTGTTATTCTATATATAACCAACCCCGAACCCCTCGATTAGATTCCAGTCTGTAACTCACTCCCAGGTATCTGTTATTCTACATATAAACCACCCCGAATCCCTCGATTAGATTCCAGTGTGTAACTCACTCCCGGGTATCTGTTATTCTATATATAAACCACCCCGAACCCCGCGATTAGATTCCAGTCTGTAACTCACTCCCGGGTATCTGTTATTCTATATATAAACCACCCTGAACCACTCGATTAGATTCCAGTCTGTATCTTCTCCCGGGTATCTGTCATTCTCTATATAAACCACCCCGAACCCCTCGATTAGATTCCAGTCTGTAACTCACTCCTGGGTATCTGTTATTCTATATATAAACCCCCCTGAACCCCTCGATTAGATTCCAGTCTCTAACTCACTCCCGGGTATCTGTTATTCTACATATAAACCACCCTGAACTCCTCGATTAAATTCCAGTCTGTAACTCACTCCCGGGTATCTGTTATTCTATATATAAACTACATCAAACCCCTCGATTAGATTCCAGTCTGTAACTCACTCCCGGTTATCTGTTATTCTATATATAAACCACCCCGAACCCCTCGATTAGATTCCAGTCTGTAACTCGCCCCCGGGTATTTGTTATTCTATATATAAACCACCCAGAACCCCTCGATTAGATTCCAGTCTGTAACTCACTCCCGGGTATCTGTTATTCTATATATAAACCACCCTGAACCTCTGAAGTAGATTCCAGTCTGTCGTGTAAGTTTGTATTCACTCACGTGTGAATGGAATGTATAAACGATAGTGCTTTGCCAGTGGTCCGAACTTCACTGAAACACATGAGAAAAAGGTCCCGATTGAAGTCAGGGTAAGCTCGCTTCCTGCTGCGTTCAAATCCTCTGCAGTACAGTTGTGCTGTTTTATAAATTCCACACTTGCCGACCCCAGGCTATTACACCAACAGTCAAAGTGTTGAAGCTTAAGAGGCTGCCTAAATTCACACTCCGTCACAGAGGCCTCGTTGCCGACAGAGCATTCGTCACGATGAACAGGAGTGGGCCCCTCACTCTCATTGAAGCGTCCCGGGTCCCAAAATCCATGAAATATTCCCCAATTTCCTCCTCCGCGGCGATTCCCTTCTGAAAGAGGGCAGGTTGTGGCCTCGTTCCCACGGCAACGGCGGCCATTTTGCCAGCGACCAGCCTCGGCTCTTGCCCGGGTCAGGATTCCACCTGGCGGGCCTGTTCCACGGCCCCCTTCCGTTACAGAAATACTGCTCTCAGGGACAGGGGGGGAAAGTCCACGCCCATCGCCACTGGCGGGGAGGTCAGCTGGGCACAGAAAGTCCATCGTGAACGGATGCTAGCTCGATGATGCCAACTGAGAGATTGGCACTTTTCGGGAGGAAGTTCAAGTCAACAGTGTGTCCAGCAGGTGTGGTAAACCACTGCTGCACCTGTGTTAGGTGATGTACGGTAGGACCTGTACTACAGGTTCGCCAGTAGTCCCTGCCTGCTGGCTCCGCCCAGGAGGCGGAGTATAAATATGCGTGTCCTCCAGCCAGCAGCCATTTCGCCAGCTGCTGTGGGAGGCCACACATCTGAGAGCAATAAAGCCTCAGTTGGATTCAACTATCGTCTTTTGTCCAATTGATCGTGCCTCAATTTATTGCTGTCAGTTTCTAAGGATGGACCTCGGTATCAAACCGGATCGCCTGCAGCTGGATCCGCACTCAAGCGACGCCAGAAAGGACTTCCAGCACTGGCTAGCTTGCTTCGAGACGTATGTCAACGCGGCACCGACCCCTGCTCCGGAGGCTCAGAAGATTCAGATTTTACATTCCAGGTTGAGCTCCAAAGTCTTCCCGTTAATCCAGGACGCTTCGAACTACGCCGAGCCATGACTCGACTCAAGGACAACTACGCACAGAAGCCGAACACGCTCTTCGCCAGGCACGCACCCGCCACTCGCTCTCAACTCCCTGGCGAGTCCATAGAAGACTTCTGGCGGGCCCTAATCCCACTCGTCCGGGACGGTGACTGTCAGGCCGTTACGGCCACGGAACACTCAGACCTCCTTATGCGAGAGGCTTTTGTGACCGGAATTGGGTCAGATCCCATACGCCAGCGACTCCTAGAAGGGGCCACGTGCGACCTCGCAGAGACTAAAACGCTGGCGCTCTCCATGACGGTCGCCCTGCGCAACGTCCAGTCCTACCCCAGCCATGCGGCCCATAACTCCTACGCTTCGTGGACCCCACAGACAGCCGCCCCAGCGGGGGCGCTGCCCACCCAATACGCCTGCGCTGCACGCCAGACAGCGAACCCCGGGGGCCCCCGATGCTCTTTTTGTGGCCAACACCCCCGCCAACGCTGCCCGGCCCGCGCTGCCCTTTGTAAAGCCTGCGGGAAGAAGGGCCACTTCGCCGCAGAGTGCCAGGCCCGCTCAGTAGCCGCTATCGCCCCCCCACCCCCCTCCATCACGGACAATGGGCGCCGCCATCCCCCCCCCCTTCAGACCACGTGCGGCCAGTGGGCGCCGCCATCTTCCCCTCTGCGCAACACATGCGTTCCATGGACGCCGCCATCTTGTTCCACCCCCACAACGTGCGTTCCATGGCCGCCACCATTTTGTAACCCTCAACCAAGCCAACAAAACCAACCAAGACTCGCCTCCATGTCAATCGACCAGTCTCGTCCGCATAACTTGACCAAGACATCCACCAGCATGAAAGTCGACGGACATGTAACCTCCTGCCTGCTGGACTCCGGGAGCACCGAAAGCTTCATACACCCAGATACGGTGAGGCGCTGCTCCCTCATGATACACCCCGCCAACCAAAAAATCTCCCTGGCCTCCGGATCCCATTGCGTAGCGATCCGGTGGTACTGTACGGTCACGCTCACGGTCCAGGGCATAGAATTCAGCAGCTTCCGCCTCTACTATAGACCAGGAACGATAGACCAGTGAGCCTTACTTCTGTTGTGGGCAAAGTCTTGGAAAGGTTTATAAGAGATAGGATGTAAAATCATCTGGAAAGGAATAATTTGATTAGAGATAGTCAACACGGTTTTGTGAAGGGTAGGTCGTGCCTCACAAACCTTATAGAGTTCTTTGAGAAGGTGACCAAACAGGTGGACGAGGGTAAAGCAGTTGATGTGGTGTATATGGATTTCAGTAAAGCGTTTGATAAGGTTCCCCACGGTAGGCTACTGCAGAAAATGCGGCGGCATGGGATTCAGGGTGATTTAGCAGTTTGGATCAGAAATTGGCTAGCTGGAAGGAGGCAAAGGGTGGTGGTTGATGGGAAATGTTCAGACTGGAGTCCAGTTACGAGTGGTGTACCACAAGGATCTGTTTTGGGGCCACTGCTGTTTGTCATTTTTATAAATGGGCGTAGAAGGATGGGTGAGTAAATTTGCAGATGACACTAAAGTCGGTGGAGTTGTGGACAGTGCGGAAGGATGTTACAAGTTACAGAGGGACATAGATAAGCTGCAGCGCTGGGCTGAGAGGTGGCAAATGGAGTTTAATGCAGAAAAGTGCGAGGTGATTCATTTTGGAAGGAATAACAGGAATGGTAAGATAAGAGGGCAGTGTGGATGAGCAGAGAGATCTCGGTGTCCATGGACATAGATCCCTGAAAGTTGCCACCCAGGTTGAGAGGGTTGTTAAGAAGACGTACGGTGTGTTAGCTTTTATTGGTAGTGTGATTGAGTTTCGGAGCCATGAGGTCATGTTGCAGCTGTACAAAACTCTGGTGCGGCCGCATTTGGAGTATTGCGTACAGTTCTGGTCACCGCATTATAGGAAGGACGTGGAAGCATTGGAAAGGGTGCAGAGGAGATTTACCAGAATGTTGCCTGGTATGGAGGGAAGATCTTATGAGGGAAGGGACCATTGGTACCAACGACATAGGTAGGAAAAGGGGTGTGGAGGTAATAAACAAGTTTAGGGAGTTAGGCTGGAAGTTAAAAGCCAGGACAGACAGAGTTGTCATCTCTGGTTTGTTGCCGGTGCCACGTGATAGCGAGGCTAGGAATAGGGAGAGAGTGCAGTTGAACACGTGGCTGCAGGAATGGTGTAGGAGGGAGGGCTTCAGGTATTTGGATAATTGGAGCGCATTCTGGGGAAGGTGGGACCTGTACAAGCAGGACGGGTTGCATCTGAACCAGAGGGGCACCAATATCCTGGGAGGGAGGTTTTCTAGTACTCTTCGGGAGGGTTTAAACTAATTTGGCAGGGGAATGGGAACCGGATTTGTAGTCCAGCAACTAAGGTAGCCGATATTCAGGATGCCAAAGCGTGTAGTGAGGCAGTGGGGAAGGGAACACTGACAAAGGAGAGTACTTGCAGGCACGGAGAGGGGTTGAAGTGTGTATACTTCAACGCAAGAAGCATCAGGAATAAGGTGGGTGAACTTAAGGCATGGATCGGTACTTGGGACTACGATGCGGTGGCCATCACGGAAACTTGGATAGAAGAGGGGCAGAAATGGTTGTTGGAGGTCCCTGGTTCTAGATGTTTCAATAAGATTAGGGAGGGTGGTAAAAGAGGTGGGGGGGTGGCATTATTAATTAGAGATAGTATAACAGCTGCAGAAAGGCAGTTCGAGGAGTATCACCCTATTGAGGTAGTATGGGTTGAAGTCAGAAATAGGAAAGGAGCAGTCACCTTGTTAGGAGTTTTCCATAGGCCCCCCAATAGTAGCAGAGATGTTGAGGAACAGATTGGGAAACAGATTTTGGAAAGGTGCAGAAGTCACAGGGTAGTAGTCATGGGCGACTTTAACTTCCCAAATATTGAGTGGAAACTCTTTAGATCAAATAGTTTGGATGGGGTGGTGTTTGTGCAGTGTGTCCAGGAAGCTTTTCTAACACAGTATGTAGATTGTCCGACCAGAGGAGGGGCAATATTGGATTTAGTACTGGGTAATGAACCAGGGCAAGTGATAGATTTGTTAGTGGGGGAGCATTTTGGAGATAGTGACCACAATTCTGTGACTTTCACTTTAGTAATGGAGAGGGATAGGTGCGTGCAACAGGGCAAGGTTTACAATTGGGGGAAGGGTAAATACGATGTTGTCAGACAAGAATTGAAGTTCATAAGTTGGGCACATAGGCTGGCAGGGAAGGACACAAATGAAATGTGGAACTTGTTCAAGGAACAGGTGCTACGTGTCCTTGATATGTATGTCCCTGTCAGGCAGGGAAGAGATGGTCGAGTGAGGGAACCATGGTTGACAAGAGAGGTTGAATGTCTTGTTAAGAGGAAAAAGGTGACTTATGTAAGGCTGAGGAAACAAGGTTCAGACAGGGCATTGGAGGGATACAAGATAGCCAGGAGGGAACTGAAGAAAGGGATTAGGAGAGCTAAGAGATGGCATGAACAATCTTTGGCGGGTAGGATCAAGGAAAACCCCAAGGCCTTTTACACATATGTGAGAAATATGAGAATGACTAGAGCGAGGGTAGGTCCGATCAAGGACAGTAGCGGGAGATTGTGTATTGAGTCTGAAGAGATAGGAGAGGTCTTGAACGAGTACTTTTCTTCTGTATTTACAAATGAGAGGGGCGATATTGTTGGAGAGGACAGTGTGAAACAGATTGGTAAGCTCGAGGAAATACTTGTTAGGAAGGAAGATGTGTTGGGTATTTTGAAAAACTTGAGGATAGACAAGTCCCCCGGGCCTGACGGGATATATCCAAGGATTCTATGGGAAGCAAGAGATGAAATTGCAGAGCCGTTGGCAATGATCTTTTCGTCCTCACTGTCAACAGGGGTGGTACCAGGGGATTGGAGAGTGGCGAATGTCGTGCCCCTGTTCAAAAAAGGGACTAGGGATAACCCTGGGAATTACAGGCCAGTTAGTCTTACTTCGGTGGTAGGCAAAGTAATGGAAAGGGTACTGAAGGATAGGATTTCTGAGCATCTGGAAAGACACTGCTTGATTAGGGATAGTCAGCACGGATTTGTGAGGGGTAGGTCTTGCCTTACAAGTCTTATTGAATTCTTTGAGGAGACCAAGCATGTGGATGAAGGTAAAGCAGTGGATGTAGTGTACATGGATTTTAGTAAGGCATTTGATAAAGTTCCCCATGGTAGACTTATGAAGAAAGTAAGGAGGCATGGGATAGTGGGAAATTTGGCCAGTTGGATAACGAACTGGCTAACCGATAGAAGTCAGAGAGTGGTGGTGGACGGCAAATATTCAGCCTGGATCCCAGTTACCAGTGGCGTACCGCAGGGATCAGTTCTGGGTCCTCTGCTGTTTGTGATTTTCATTAATGACTTGGATGAGGGAGTTGAAGGGTGGGTCAGTAAATTTGCAGACGATACGAAGATTGGTGGAGTTGTGGATAGTAAGGAGGGCTGTTGTCGGCTGCAAAGAGACATAGATAGGATGCAGAGCTGGGCTGAGAAGTGGCAGATGGAGTTTAACCCTGAAAAGTGTGAGGTTGTCCATTTTGGAAGGACAAATATGAATGCGGAATACAGGGTTAACGGTAGAGTTCTTGGCAATGTGGAGGAGCAGAGAGATCTTGGGGTCTATGTTCATACATCTTTGAAAGTTGCCACTCAAGTGGATAGAGCTGTGAAGAAGGCCTATGGTGTGCTCGCGTTCATTAACAGAGGGATTGAATTTAAGAGCCGTGAGGTGATGATGCAGCTGTACAAAACTTTGGTAAGGCCACATTTGGAGTACTGTGTACAGTTCTGGTCACCTCATTTTAGGAAGGATGTGGAAGCTTTGGAAAAGGTGCAAAGAAGATTTACCAGGATGTTGCCTGGAATGGAGAGTAGGTCTTACGAGGAAAGGTTGAGGGTGCTAGGCCTTTTCTCATTAGAATGGAGAAGGATGAGGGGCGACTTGATAGAGGTTTATAAGATGATCAGGGGAATAGATAGAGTAGACAGTCAGAGACTTTTTCCCCGGGTGGAACAAACCATTACAAGGGGACATAAATTTAAGGTGAAAGGTGGAAGATATAGGAGGGATATCAGAGGTAGGTTCTTTACCCAGAGAGTAGTGGGGGCATGGAATGCACTGCCTGTGGAAGTAGTTGAGTCGGAAACATTAGGGACCTTCAAGCAGCTATTGGATAGGTACATGGATTACGGTTAAATGATATAGTGTAGATTTATTTGTTCTCAAGGGCAGCACGGTAGCATTGTGGATAGCACAATTGCTTCACAGCTCCAGGGTCCCAGGTTCGATTCCGGCTTGGGTCACTGTCTGTGCGGAGTCTGCACGTCCTCCCCGTGTCTGCGTGGGTTTCCTCCGGGTGCTCCGGTTTCCTCCCACAGTCCAAAGATGTGCGGGTTAGGTGAATTGGCCAATTATAAATTGCCCTTAATGTCCAAATTGCCCTTGGTGTTGGGTGGAGGTGTTGAGTTTGGGTAGGGTGCTCTTTCCAAGAGCCGGTGCAGACTCAAAGGGCCGAATGGTCTCGTTCTGCACTGTAAATTCAATGATAATCTATGATTAATCTAGGACAAAGGTTCGGCACAACATCGTGGGCCGAAGGGCCTGTTCTGTGCTGTATTTTCTATGTTCTATGTTAAGGGAGGGACTTGAGGCTGTTTTCGTTAGAGAGAAGAAGGTTAAGAGGTAACTTAATTGAAGCATACAAGATGATCAGAGGATTGGATAGGGTGGACAGTGAGAGCCTTTGTCCTCGGATGTGATGTCTAGCACGAGGGGACATAGCTTTAAATTGAGGGGAGATAGATATAAGACAGATGTCAGAGGTAGGTTCTTTACTCAGAGAGTAGTAAGGGTGTGGAATGCCCTGCCTGCAACAGTAGTGGACTCGCCAACACTAAGGGCATTTAAATGGTCATTGGATAGACATATGGACGATAAGGGAATAGTGTCGATGGGCTTTAGAGTGGTTTCACAGGTCGGCGCAACATCGAGGGCCGAAGGGCCTGTACTGCGCTGTAATGTTCTATCTTCTATCTTCTATGTTCTACGTCCTCCCTAACCTCTGCGTTGCAATAATCCTCGGCGGGCCCTTACCGCCCCTCACTGTGTGCGGCCTCGCGACCCTAAAGGTCGACCCACCTTCCCTCTTTGCCAATCTAACCCCGGATTGCAAACCCGTCGCCACCAGGAGCAGACGGTACAGCGCCCAGGACAGGACCTTCATCAGGTCCGAGGTCCAGCGGCTGCTTCGGGAAGGCATCATCGACGCCAGCAACAGCCCCTGGAGAGCCCAAGTGGTAGTGGTTAAAACTGGGGAGAAACACAGGATGGTTGTGGACTACAGCCAGACCATCAATCGGTACACGCAGCTCGACGCGTACCCCCTCCCACGCATATCTGACATGGTTAACCAGATTGCACAGTACCGGGTCTTCTCAACGGTAGACCTGAAATCCGCTTACCACCAGATCCCCATCCGTAAATCGGACCGGCCATACACTGCCTTCGAGGCAGGCGGCTGGCTACATCACTTCCTCAGGGTCCCCTTCGGCGTCACCAATGGGATTTCGGTCTCCCAAAGGGAGATGGACCGAATGGTCGACCGGTACGGTTTGCGGGCCACCTTCCCGTACCTAGACAATGTCACCATCTGCGGCCATGATCAGCAGGACCACGATGCCAACCTTGCCAAATTTCTCCGCACCGCCACTCTCCTCAACCTCACGTACAACACGGAGAAGTGTGTGTTCAGCACAAACCGCTTAGCCATCCTCGGCTATGTGGTCCAGAACGGAGTTCTGGGGCCCGATCCCGACCGCATGCGTCCCCTCATGGAGCTCCCCCTCTCCCACTGCCCCAAGGCCCTCAAACGCTGCCTGGGGTTCTTCTCGTATTACGCGCAGTGGGTCCAAACTATACGGACAAGGCCCGCCCACTCATACAGTCCACCCAGTTTCCCCTGACGGCCGAGGCCCAACAGGCCTTTGCCCGGATCAGAGCCGATATTGCCAAGGCCGGGATGCACGCAGTAGATGAGACGCTGCCCTTCCAAGTAGAAAGCGACGCATCGGACGTCGCCCTTGCCGCCACCCTCAACCAGGTAGGCAGGCCCGTGGCATTCTTTTCCAGCACCCTTCATGCCTCAGAAATTTGGCACTCATCCGTCGAAAAGGAGGCCCAGGCTATCGTTGAGGCTGTGCGACATTGGAGGCATTACCTGGCCGGCAGGAGATTCACTCTCCTCACTGACCACCGGTCGGTAGCCTTCATGTTCAACAACACGCAGCGGGGCAAGATCAAAAATGACAAAATCTTGCGGTGGAGGATCGAGCTCTCCACCTATAATTACGAGATTAAGTATCGCCCTGGCAAACTCAATGAGCACGACAGCCTTTGGCACCCAGGAGTCACTCGGTTGTACAACTTCATTAAGGCACAAAATCTGCCCTACTCCGTCGAGGAAGTGAGGACAGTCACCAAGGACTGCCAGGTCTGTGCGGAGTGTAAGCCGCACTTCTACCGGCCGGACCGCGCGCGCCTGGTGAAGGCCTCCCACCCCTTTGAACGCCTCAGCGTGGATTTCAAAGGCCCCCTCCCCTCCACCGACCATCACACGTATTTCCTCAGTGTGATCGATGAATATTCCCGGTTTCCCTTCGCCATCCCATGCCCCGACATGACGTCTGCCACCGTCATTAAAGCCCTTAATTCTATCTTTGCTCTGTTCGGCTTCCCCGCCTACATCCACAGTGACAGGGGATCCTCATTCATGAGCGATGAGCTGCGTCAGTTCCTGCTCAGCGGGGGTATCGCCTCCAGCAGAACGACGAGCTACAACCCCCGGGGAAACGGACAGGGAGAAAGGGACGGTGTGGAGGGCCGTCCATCTGGCCCTAGGGTCCAGAAATCTCCCGGCCTCCCGCTGGCAAGAGGTCCTCCCTGATGCACTCCATTCCATTCGCTCGTTACTCCGGACTGCCACTAACAGTACACCGCATGAACGTCTTTTTGCCTTCCCCAGGAAGTCCACATCCGGGGTGTCGCTCCCGACTTGGCTCACAGCTCCGGGAACCCTGCTTCTCCGTAAACATGTGCGGCTCCTCAAGGCGGACCCGTTGGTGGAGAGGGTGCACCAGCTCCACGCAAACCCCCAGTACGCCTGCGTGGCGTTCCCCGACGGCCGCCAGGATACCGTCTCCCTCGGGGACCTGGCACCAGCAGGTCACACACACACACACCCCCCCCCCCCCCTCCAACCCCCCCCCCCCCGGACCATTCGTCCGTCCCCTGCCCCACACCCAGCACGCTCCCGGAGTCACCATCGATCAGAACAGCACCAACATTGGCGACTCCGCTGCGTCGCTCCTAGAGGAACGTCAAGGCCCCGGAATGAAGGGGGTGAATGTGGTAAACCACTGTTGCACGTGTATTCGGTGACCTCCGGTAGGACCTGTACTACATGTTCGCCGGTAGCCCCTGCCTGCTGGCTCCGCCCAGGAGGCGGGGAATAAATATGCGTGTCCTCCAGCCAGCAGCCATTTTGCCAGCTGCTGTGGGAGGCCACACTTCTGAGAGCAATAAAGCCTCAGTTGGATTCAACTATCGTCTTTGTCCAATTGATCGTACATGACCGGTATTATACAGAGAGAGGCTCGTCCCCACCAGTACTGTACCCCAGTGTTATACAGTGACAGACCCGTCCCCACCAGTACTGTACCCCAGTGTAATACAGTGACAGACCCGTCCCCACCAGTACTGTACCCCAGTGTTATACAGTGACAGTCCCGTCCCCACCAGTATTGTACACCAATGTTATACAGTGACAGACCCATCCCCACCAGTACTGTACCCCAGTATTATACAGTGACAGACCCATCCCCACCAGTACTGTACCCCAGTGTAATACAGTGACAGACCCGTCCCCACCAGTACTGTAACTTAGTGTGAAACAGTGACAGACCCGTCCCCACCAGTTCTGTACCCCAGTGTAATACAGTGACAGACCCATCCCCACCAGTACTGTACCCCAGTGTAATACAGTGACAGACCCGTCCCCACCAGTATTGTACCCCAGTATTATACAGTGACAGACCCATCCCCACCAGTACTGTAGCCCAGTGTAATACAGTGACAGACCCGTCCCCACCAGTAATGTACCCCAGTGTTATACAGTGACAGACCCATCCCCACCAGTACTGTACCCCAGTGTAATACAGTGACAGACCCGTCCCCACCAGTATTGTACCCCAGTATTATACAGTGACAGACCCATCCCCACCAGTACTGTAGCCCAGTGTAATACAGTGACAGACCCGTCCCCACCAGTAATGTACCCCAGTGTTATACAGTGACAGACCCATCCCCACCAGTACTGTACCCCAGTGTTATACAGTGACAGACACATCCCCACCAATACTGTACCCCAGTGTTATTCAGTGACAGACCCGTCCCCACCAGTACTGTACCCCAGTGTTATACAGTGACAGACACATCCCCACCAATACTGTACCCCAGTGTTATACAGTGACAGACCCGTCCCCACCAGTACTGTACCCCAGTGTTATACAGTGACAGACCCGTCCCCACCAGAACTGTACCCCAGTGTTATACAGTGACAGACCCGTCCCCACCAGTACTGTACCCCAGTGTTATACAGTAACAGA
This sequence comes from Scyliorhinus torazame, assembly GCF_047496885.1. Taxonomy (NCBI): domain Eukaryota; kingdom Metazoa; phylum Chordata; class Chondrichthyes; order Carcharhiniformes; family Scyliorhinidae; genus Scyliorhinus; species Scyliorhinus torazame. The sequence goes on along the minus strand of NC_092732.1, from coordinate 27,774,170 downwards.
CCCGTCCCCACCAGAACTGTACCCCAGTGTTATAGTGACAGACCCGTCCCCACCAATACTGTACCCCAGTGTTATACAGTGACAGACCCGTCCCCACCAGTACTGTACCCCAGTGTTATACAGTAACAGACCCGTCCCCACCAGTACTGTACCCCAGTGTTATACAGGGACAGACCCGTCCCCACCAGTACTGTACCCCAGTGTTACACAGTGACAGACCCGTCCCCACCAGTACTGTACCCCAGTGTTATACAGTGACAGACCCGTCCCCACCAGTACTGTACCCCAGTGTTATACAGTGACAGACCCGCCCCCACCAGTACTGTACCCCAGTGTTATACAGTGACAGACCCGTCCCCACCTGTACTGTATCCCAGTGTTATACAGTGACAGACCTATCCCCACCAGTACTGTACCCAGTGTTATACAGTGACAGACCCGTCCCCACCAGTACTGTACCCCAGTGTTATACAGTGACAGACCCGTCCCCACCAGAACTGTACCCCAGTGTTATACAGTGACAGACCCGTCCCCACCAGTACTGTACCCCAGTGTTATACAGTAACAGACCCGTCCCCACCAGAACTGTACCCCAGTGTTATACAGTGACAGACCCGTCCCCACCAATACTGTACCCCAGTGTTATACAGTGACAGACCCGTCCCCACCAGTACTGTACACCAGTGTTATACAGTAACAGACCCATCCCCACCAGTACTGTACCCCAGTGTTATACAGGGACAGACCCGTCCCCACCAGTACTGTACCCCAGTGTTACACAGTGACAGACCCGTCCCCACCAGTACTGTACCCCAGTGTTATACAGTGACAGACCCGTCCCCACCAGTACTGTACCCCAGTGTTATACAGTGACAGACCCGTCCCCACCAGTACTGTACCCCAGTGTTATACAGTAACAGACCCGTCCCCACCAGAACTGTACCCCAGTGTTATACAGTGACAGACCCGTCCCCACCAATACTGTACACCAGTGTTATACAGTGACAGACCCGTCCCCACCAGTACTGTACCCCAGTGTTATACAGTAACAGACCCGTCCCCACCAGTACTGTACCCCAGTGTTATACAGGGACAGACCCGTCCCCACCAGTACTGTACACCAGTGTTATACAGTGACAGACCCGTCCCCACCAGTACTGTACCCCAGTATTACACAGTGACAGACCCGTCCCCACCAGTACTGTACCCCAGTGTTACACAGTGACAGACCCGTCCCCACCAGTACTGTACCCCAGTGTTATACAGTAACAGACCCGTCCCCACCAGTACTGTACCCCAGTGTTATACAGTGACAGACCCGTCCCCACCAGGACTGTATCCCAGTGTTATACAGGGACAGACCCGTCCCCACCAGTACTGTACCCCAGTGTTACACAGCGACAGACCCGTCCCCACCTGTACTGTACCCCAGTGTTACACAGTGACAGACCCGTCCCTTCCAGTACTGTACCCCAGTGTTATACAGTGACAGACCCGTCCCCACCAGTACTGTACCCCAGTGTTACACAGTGACAGACCCGTCCCCACCAGTACTGTACCCCAGTGTAATACAGTGACAGACCCGTCCCCACCAGTACTGTACCCCAGTGTTATACAGTGACAGACCCGTCCCCACCAGTACTGTACCCCAGTGTAATACAGTGACAGACCCGTCCCCACCAGTACTGTACCCCAGTATTATACAGTGACAGACCCATCCCCACCAGTACTGTACCCCAGTGTAATACAGTGACAGACCCGTCCCCACCAGTAATGTACCCCAGTGTTATACAGTGACAGTCCCGTCCCCACCAGTATTGTACCCCAATGTTATACAGTGACAGACCCATCCCCACCAGTACTGTACCCCAGTGTTATACAGTGACAGACCCGTCTCCACCAGAACTGTACCCCAGTGTAATACAGTGACAGACCCATCCGCACCAGTACTGTACCCCAGTGTAATACAGTGACAGACCCATCCGCACCAGTACTGTACCCCAGTGTTATACAGTGACAGACCCGTCCCCACCAGTACTGTACCCCAGTGTAATACAGTGACAGACCCATCCGCACCAGTACTGTACCCCAGTGTAATAAAGTGACAGACCCGTCCCCACCAGTACTGTACCCCAGTATTATACAGTGACAGACCCATCCCCACCAGTACTGTACCCCAGTGTAATACAGTGACAGCCCCGTCCCCACCAGTAATGTACCCCAGTGTTATACAGTGACAGTCCCGTCCCCACCAGTATTGTACCCCAATGTTATACAGTGACAGACCCATCCCCACCAGTACTGTACCCCAGTGTTATACAGTGACAGACCCGTCCCCACCAGTACTGTACCCCAGTATTATATAGTGACAGACCCATCCCCACCAGTACTGTACCCCAGTGTAATACAGTGACAGACCTGTCCCCACCAATACTGTACCCCAGTGTTATACAGTGACAGACACATCACCACCAATACTGTACCCCAGTGTTATACAGTGACAGACCCGTCCCCACCAGTACTGTACCCCAGTGTTATACAGTGACAGACCCGTCCCCACCAGAACTGTACCCCAGTGTTATACAGTGAAAGACCCGTCCCCACCAGTACTGTACCCCAGTGTTATACAGTAACAGACCCGTCCCCACCAGAACTGTACCCCAGTGTTATAGTGACAGACCCGTCCCCACCAATACTGTACCCCAGTGTTATACAGTGACAGACCCGTCCCCACCAGTACTGTACCCCAGTGTTATACAGTAACAGACCCGTCCCCACCAGTACTGTACCCCAGTGTTATACAGGGACAGACCCGTCCCCACCAGTACTGTACCCCAGTGTTACACAGTGACAGACCCGTCCCCACCAGTACTGTACCCCAGTGTTATACAGTGACAGACCCGTCCCCACCAGTACTGTACCCCAGTGTTATACAGTGACAGACCCGTCCCCACGAGTACTGTACCCCAGTGTTATACAGTGACAGACCCGTCCCCACCTGTGCTGTATCCCAGTGTTATACAGTGACAGACCTATCCCCACCAGTACTGTACCCAGTGTTATACAGTGACAGACTCGTCCCCACCAGTACTGTACCCCAGTGTTATACAGTGACAGACCCGTCCCCACCAGAACTGTACCCCAGTGTTATACAGTGACAGACCCGTCCCCACCAGTACTGTACACCAGTGTTATACAGTAACAGACCCGTCCCCACCAGAACTGTACCCCAGTGTTATACAGTGACAGACCCGTCCCCACCAATACTGTACCCCAGTGTTATACAGTGACAGACCCGTCCCCACCAGTACTGTACCCCAGTGTTATACAGTAACAGACCCGTCCCCACCAGTACTGTACCCCAGTGTTATACAGGGACAGACCCGTCCCCACCAGTACTGTACCCCAGTGTTACACAGTGACAGACCCGTCCCCACCAGTACTGTACCCCAGTGTTATACAGTGACAGACCCGTCCCCACCAGTACTGTATCCCAGTGTTATGCAGTGACAGACCCGTCCCCACCAGTACTGTACCCCAGTGTTATACAGTAACAGACCCGTCCCCACCAGAACTGTACCCCAGTGTTATACAGTGACAGACCCGTCCCCACCAATACTGTACCCCAGTGTTATACAGTGACAGACCAGTCCCCACCAGTACTGTACCCCAGTGTTATACAGTGACAGACCCGTCCCCACCAGTACTGTACCCCAGTATTACACAGTGACAGACCCGTCCCCACCAGTACTGTACCCCAGTGTTACACAGTGACAGACCCGTCCCCACCAGTACTGTACCCCAGTGTTATACAGTAACAGACCCGTCCCCACCAGTACTGTACCCCAGTGTTATACAGTGACAGACCCGTCCCCACCAGGACTGTACCCCAGTGTTATACAGGGACAGACCCGTCCCCACCAGTACTGTACCCCAGTGTTATACAGTGACAGACCCGTCCCCACCAGTACTGTACCCCAGTGTTATACAGTGACAGACCCGTCCCCACCAGTACAGTACCCCAGTGTTATACAGTGACAGACCCGTCCCCACCAGTACTGTACCCCAGTGTTATACAGTGACAGACCCGTCCCCACCAGTACAGTACCCCAGTGTTATACAGTGACAGACCCGTCCCCACCAGTACTGTACCCCAGTGTTACACAGTGACAGACCCGTCCCCACCAGTACTGTACCCCAGTGTTACACAGTGACAGACCCGTCCCCAGCAGTACTGTACCCCAGTGTTATACAGTGACAGACCCGTCCCCACCAGTACTGTACCCCAGTGTTATACAGTGACAGACCCGTCCCCAGCAGTACTGTACCCCAGTGTTATACAGTGACAGACCCGTCCCCACCAGTACTGTACCCCAGTGTTATACAGTGACAGACCCGTCCCCACCAGTACTGTACCCCAGTGTTATACAGTGACAGACCCGTCCCCACCTGTACTGTACCCCAGTGTTATACAGTGACAGACCCGTCCCCACCAGTACTGTACCCCAGTGTTATACAGTGAAGGACCTGTCCCCACCTGTACTGTACCCCAGTGTTATACAGCGACAGACCCGTCCCCACCAGTACTGTACCCCAGTGTTATACAGTGACAGACCCGTCCCCACCTGTACTGTACCCCAGTGTTATACAGTGACAGACCCGTCCCCACCAGTACTGTACCCCAGTGTTATAGTGACAGACCCGTCCCCACCAGTACTGTACCCCAGTGTTATACAGTGACAGACCCGTCCCCACCAGTACAGTACCCCAGTGTTATACAGTGACAGACCCGTCCCCACCAGTACTGTACCACAGTGTTATACAGTGACAGACCTGTCCCCACCTGTACTGTACCCCAGTGTTATACAGTGACAGACCCGTCCCCACCTGTACTGTACCCCAGTGTTATACAGCGACAGACCCGTCCCCACCAGTACTGTACCCCAGTGTTATACAGTGACAGACCCGTCCCCACCAGTACTGTACCCCAGTGTTATACAGTGACAGACCCGTCCCCACCGGTACTGTACCCCAGTGTTACACAGTGACAGACCCGTCCCCACCAGTACTGTACCCCAGTGTTATACAGTGACAGACCCGTCCCCACCAATACTGTACCCCAGTGTTATACAGTGACAGACCTGTCCCCACCAGTACTGTACCCCAGTGTTATACAGTGACAGACCTGTCCCCACCAGTACTGTACCCCAGTGTTATACAGTGACAGACCCGTCCCCACCAGTACTGTACCCCAGTGTTATACAGTGACAGACCCATCCCCACCAGTACTGTACCACAGTGTTATACAGTGACAGACCCGTCCCCACCGGTACTGTACCCCAGTGTTACACAGTGACAGACCCGTCCCCACCAGTACTGTACCCCAGTGTTATACAGTGACAGACCCGTCCCCACCAATACTGTACCCCAGTGTTATACAGTGACAGACCCGTCCCCACCGGTACTGTACCCCAGTGTTACACAGTGACAGACCCGTCCCCACCAGTACTGTACCCCAGTGTTATACAGGGACAGACCCGTCCCCACCAATACTGTACCCCAGTGTTATACAGTGACAGACCCATCCCCACCAGTACTGTACCCCAGTGTTATACAGTGACAGACCCGTCCCCACCTGTACTGTACCCCAGTGTTATACAGTGACAGACCCGTCCCCACCAGTACTGTACCCCAGTGTTATAGTGACAGACCCGTCCCCACCAGTACTGTACCCCAGTGTTATACAGTGACAGACCCGTCCCCACCTGTACTGTACCACAGTGTTATACAGCGACAGACCCGTCCCCACCAGTACTGTACCCCAGTGTTATACAGTGACAGACCCGTCCCCACCAGTACTGTACCCCAGTGTTATACAGTGACAGACCCGTCCCCACCGGTACTGTACCCCAGTGTTACACAGTGACAGACCCGTCCCCACCAGTACTGTACCCCAGTGTTATACAGTGACAGACCCGTCCCCACCAATACTGTACCCCAGTGTTATACAGTGACAGACCTGTCCCCACCAGTACTGTACCCCAGTGTTATACAGTGACAGACCTGTCCCCACCAGTACTGTACCCCAGTGTTATACAGTGACAGACCCGTCCCCACCAGTACTGTACCCCAGTGTTATACAGTGACAGACCCATCCCCACCAGTACTGTACCACAGTATTATACAGTGACAGACCCGTCCCCACCGGTACTGTACCCCAGTGTTACACAGTGACAGACCCGTCCCCACCAGTACTGTACCCCAGTGTTATACAGTGACAGACCCGTCCCCACCAATACTGTACCCCAGTGTTATACAGTGACAGACCCGTCCCCACCGGTACTGTACCCCAGTGTTATACAGTGACAGACCCGTCCCCACCAGTACTGTACCCCAGTGTTATACAGTGACAGACCCATCCCCACCAGTACTGTACCACAGTGTTATACAGTGACAGACCCGTCCCCACCGGTACTGTACCCCAGTGTTACACAGTGACAGACCCGTCCCCACCAGTACTGTACCCCAGTGTTATACAGTGACAGACCCGTCCCCACCGGTACTGTACCCCAGTGTTACACAGTGACAGACCCGTCCCCACCAGTGCTGTACCCCAGTGTTATACAGTGACAGACCCGTCCCCACCAGTACTGTACCCCAGTGTTATACAGTGACAGTCCCATCCCCACCAGTACTGTACCCCAGTGTTATACAGTGACAGACCCGTCCCCACCTGTACTGTACCCCAGTGTTATACAGTGACAGACCCGTCCCCACCGGTACTGTACCCCAGTGTTACACAGTGACAGACCCGTCCCCACCAGTGCTGTACCCCAGTGTTATACAGTGACAGACCCGTCCCCACCAGTACTGTACCCCAGTGTTATACAGTGACAGACCCGTCCCCACCAGTACTGTACCCCAGTGTTACACAGTGACAGACCCGTCCCCACCAGTGCTGTACCCCAGTGTTATACAGTGACAGACCCGTCCCCACCAGTAATGTACCCCAGTGTTATACAGCGACAGACCCGTCCCCACCAGTACTGTACCCCAGTGTTACACAGCGACAGACCCGTCTCCACCAGTACTGTACCCCAGTGTTATACAGTGACAGTCCCATCCCCACCAGTACTGTACCCCAGTGTTATACAGTGACAGACCCGTCCCCACCAGTACTGTACCCCAGTGTTATACAGTGACAGACCCGTCCCCACCAGTACTGTACCCCAGTGTTATACAGTGACAGACCCGTCCCCACCAGTACTGTACCCCAGTGTTATACAGTGACAGACCCGTCCCCACCAGTACTGTACCCCAGTGTTATACAGTGACAGACCCGTCCCCACCAGTACTGTACCCCAGTGTTACACAGTGACAGACCCGTCCCCACCAGTGCTGTACCCCAGTGTTATACAGTGACAGACCCGTCCCCACCAGTACTGTACCCCAGTGTTATACAGTGACAGACCCACCCCCACCAGTACTGTACCCCAGTGTTATATAGTGACAGACCCGTCCCCACCAGTACTGTACCCCAGTGTTATACAGTGACAGACCCGTCCCCAGCAGTACTGTACCCCAGTGTTATACAGTGACAGACCCGTCCCCACCAGTACTGTACCCCAGTGTTATACAGTGACAGACCCGTCCCCAGCAGTACTGTACCCCAGTGTTATACAGTGACAGACCCGTC
>NC_092732.1:27751474-27753974 GCF_047496885.1 Scyliorhinus torazame | reverse complement strand
CCCTTATCTCTGTAACCTCCTCCAGTCCCTACACCCCCTCCCTATCTCTGTAACCTCCTCCAGCCCCTACACCCCTCCCTTATCTCTGTAACCTCCTCCAGTCCCTACACCACCTCCCTATCTCTGTAACCTCCTCCAGCCTCTACACCCCCTCCCTATCTCTGTAACCTCATCCAGCCTCTACGCCCCCCGCCCTATCTCTGCAACCTGCTCCAGCCCCTACAACCCCTCCCTATCTCTGTAACCTCCTCCAGCCCCTCCCTCTCTCTGTAACCTCCTCCAGCCCCTACACCCCCCTCCCTATCTCTGTAACCTCCTCCAGCCCCTACACCCCCTCCCTATCTCTGTAACCTCCTCCAGCCCCTACACCCCCTCCCTATCTCTGTAACATCCTCCAGCCCTTACACACCCTCTCTATCTCTGTAACCTCCTCCAGCCCCTCCCTCTCTCTGTAACCTCCTCCAGCCCCTACACCCCCCTCCCTATCTCTGTAACCTCCTCCAGCCCCTACACCCCCTCCCTATCTCTGTCACCTCCTCCAGCCCCTACACCCCCTCCCTATCTCTGTAATCTCCTACAGCCCCTACGCCCCCTCCCTATCCCTGCAACCTCCTCCAGCCCCTACAACCCCTCCCTATCTCTGCAACCTCCTCCAGCCCCTACACCCCTCCCTTATCTCTGTAACCTCCTCCAGTCCCTACACCACCTCCCTATCTCTGTAACCTCCTCCAGCCTCTACGCCCCCTCCCTATCTCTGTCACCTCCTCCAGCCCCTACACCCCCTCCCTATCTCTGTAATCTCCTACAGCCCCTACGCCCCCTCCCTATCCCTGCAACCTCCTCCAGCCCCTACAACCCCTCCCTATCTCTGCAACCTCCTCCAGCCCCTACACACCCTCCCTATCTCTAACCTCCTCCAGCCCCTACACCCCCTCCCTATCTCTGTAACCTCCTCCAGCCCCTTCACCCCCTCCCTATCTCTGTAACCTCCTCCAGCCCCTTCACCCCCTCCTTATCTCTGTAACCTCCTCCAGTCCCTACACCACCTCCCTATCTCTGTAACCTCCTCCAGCCTCTACACCCCCTCCCTATCTCTGTAACCTCCTCCAGCCCCTACACCCCCTCCCTATCTCTGTAACCTCCTCCAGCCCCTACACCCCCTCCCTATCTCTGTAACCTCCTCCAGCCCCTACACCCCCCTCCCTATCTCTGTAACCTCCTCCAGCCCCTTCACCCCCTCCCTATCTCTGTAACCTCCTCCAGCCCCTTCACCCCCTCCCTATCTCTGTAACACCCTCCAGCCCCTACACCACCTCCCTATCTCTGTAACCTCCTCCAGCCCCTTCACCCCCTCCCTATCTCTGTAACCTCCTCCAGCCCCTTCACCCCCTCCCTATCTCTGTAACCTCCTCCAGCCCCTACACCCTCTCCCTATCTCCGTAACCTCCTCCAGCCCCTACACCCCCTCCCTATCTCTGTAACCTCCTCCAGCCCCGAAACCCCCTCCCTATCTCTGTAACCCCCTCCAGCCCCTACACCCCCTCCCTGTCTCTGTAACCCCCTCCAGCCCCTACACCCCCTCCCTATCTCTGTAACCTCCTCCAGCCCCGAAACCCCCTCCCTATCTCTGTAACCCCCTCCAGCCCCTACACCCCCTCCCTATCTCTGTAACCTCCTCCAGCCCCTACGCCCCCTCCCTATCTCTGTAACCTCCTCCAGCCCCTACACCCCCCTCCCTATCTCTGTAACCTCCTCCAGCCCCTTCACCCCCTCCCTATCTCTGTAACCCCCTCCAGCTTGTTCTCTCTCTATTTCTTGTCCTTTAAGACTCTCAAAACCTAATATTGAACCACCTGTCCTGAATAATTCCTTTTTTGGCTAACAAACAGATTTTGAGAGATTTAAACTATTCAGAAGTCCCCTGGCACAGTTTTTTCGGTCACATAAATATCGCAGAGTCTTTATTTTTTTATTCACTCACGGAATGTGGGGCTCGCTGACCGGGCCCAGTATTCATTGCCCATCCCTAATTGCCCCTTGAGGTGGTGGGTGAGCCGCCATCTTGAACCCGCTGCAATCCCGTGTGGTGTAGGTACACCCACCGTGCTGTTAGGGAGGGAGTTCCGGGATTCTGACCCGGCGACAGTGAAGGAACGGCCGATATATTCCCGAGTCGGGATGGCGAGCGGCTCGGAGGGGGATCTTGCAGGTGGGGGGGGGGGGGGGGGGGTGTTCCCCATGTGTCTGCTGCCCCCCCCCCCTCGTCCTTCTAGACGGTGGAGGTGGCGGGTTTGGAAGGTGCTGTCGAAGGCGAGTGGCCGCGGTGCGTCTTGTAGACGGTGCACACGGCTGCCGCTGTGCGTCGGGGGGGGGGGGTGAATGTCGGCGGTTAGCGTGTCGATCGAGCGGGGCTGCTTTGTCCTGGATGGTGTCGAGCTTCTCGAGTGTCGTTGGGAGCCGCACTCATCCAGGCGAGTGGAGAGTCTCCCATCGCACTCCT
>NC_092732.1:27666474-27746474 GCF_047496885.1 Scyliorhinus torazame | reverse complement strand
CCTGACACAGTTGTGTGTGAAATCTCATCGCGAAGGGCTGAATGGCCTCGTTTCAGGCAGAGAAGCCTACCTTCTAGGCCCAATCGCTAATCTGTTCCTGCAAGCGAGTTGGTTCCTTACATTCAATACTTCCAGATGCGAAATAATAGGCGCCGGTGAACGGAATATTGACTAGGCCCCAATTACAGCCTGACATGACAGTTGCTGAGATTTCTCCCTCAGGGACTCTGCACAAACGATATTAGAAACCGCTCCGGAAGCCACAACAGGAATCAGTAATCAAATCTGAGATAGCACTCCAGCTTCAGGAGCGATCTGTTTTGTCAATGTTTAATCGACCTGTCAAAGGACAGGACTCCTGCGACTTCCAGTCTGCCTGAAGACCAGCTCCACCCCGCGCGACCGCCTACAAGAATCTCTCTTCGACAACTGATACCAATGTTCCCCAGGCTGCACAAATGTCGTCTCAGCTCATTGCGCCAGCCGCCCCCCCCCACCCCCCCCCCCCCCCCCCGCCTCTTCCCACACTGTGGGAGGGTCAGTACTGAGGGAGCGCCGCACATTCGGAGGTTCAGTACTGAGGGAGTGCCGCACTGTCACAGGGTCAGTGCTGAGGTAGCGCTGCACTGTGGGAGGGTCAGTACTGAGGGAGCGCGGCACTGTGGGAGGGTCAGTACTGAGGGAGCGCCGCACTGTCGGAGGGTCAGTACTGAGGGAGCGCTGCACTGTGGGAGGGTCAGTACTGAGGGAGTGCTGCACTGTGGGAGGGTCAGTACTGAGGGAGTGCCGCACTGTAGGAGGGTCAGTACTGAGGGAGCACCGCACTGTGGGAGGGTCAGTACTGAGGGAGCTCCGCACTGTTGGAGGGTCAGTACTGAGGGAGCTCAGCACTGTCGGAGGGTCAGTACTGAGGGAGCGCCACACTGTCGGAGGGTCAGAGCTGAGGGAGCGCCGCACTGTTGGAGGGTCAGTACTGAGGGAGCGCCGCACTGTCAGAGGGTCAGTACTGAGGGAACGCTGCACTGTAAGAGGTTCAGTACTGAGGGAGCGCCGCACTGTCGGATGGTCAGTACTGAGGGACCTTTACTCTGTATCTAACCCCGTGCTGTACCTGTCCTGCGAGCGTTTGATGGGGACAGTGTGGAGGGAGCTTTACTCTGTATCTAACCCCGTGCTGTACCTGTCCTGGGAGTTTTTGATGGGGACAGTGTAGAGGGAGCTTTACTCTGTATTTAACCCCGTGCTGTACCTGTCCTGAGAGTGTTTGATGGGGACAGTGTAGAGGGAGCTTTACTCTGTATCTAACCCCATGCTGTACCTGTCCTGGGAGTGTTTGATGGGGACAGTGTGGAGGGAGCTTTACTCTGTATCTAACCCCGTGCTGTACCTGTCCTGGGAGTGTTTGATGGGGACAGTGTAGAACATAGAACATAGAACAATACAGCGCAGTACAGGCCCTTCGGCCCACGATGTTGCACCGAAACAAAAGCCATCTAACCTACACGATACCATTATCATCCATATGTTTATCCAATAAACCTTTAAATGCCGTCAATGTTGGCGAGTTCACTACTGTAGCAGGTAGGGCATTCCACGGCCTCACTACTCTTTGCGTAAAGAACCTACCTCTGACCTCTGTCCTATATCTATTACCCTCAGTTTAAAGCTATGTCCCCTCGTGCCAGCTATTTCCATCCGCGGGAGAAGGCTCTCACTGTCCACCCTATCCAACCCCCTGATCATTTTGTATGCCTCTATTAAGTCTCCTCTTAACCTTCTTCTCTCCAACGAAAACAACCTCAAGTCCATCAGCCTTTCCTCATAAGATTTTCCCTCCATACCAGGCAACATCCTGGTAAATCTCCTCTGCACCCGCTCCAAAGCCTCCACGTCCTTCCTATAATGCGGTGACCAGAACTGTACGCAATACTCCAAATGCGGCCATACCAGAGTTCTGTACAGCTGCAACATGACCTCCTGACTCCGGAACTCAATCCCTCTACCAATAAAGGCCAACACTCCATAGGCCTTCTTCACAACCCTATCAACCTGGGTGGCAACTTTCAGGGATCTATGTACATGGACACCTAGATCCCTCTGCTCATCCACACTTTCAAGAACTTTACCATTAGCCAAATATTCCACATTCCTGTTATTCCTTCCAAAGTGAATCACCTCACACTTCTCTACATTAAACTCCATTTGCCACCTCTCAGCCCAGCTCTGCAGCTTATCAATATCCCTCTGTAACCTGCTACATCCTTCCACACTATCAACAACACCACCGACTTTAGTATCGTCTGCAAATTTACTCACCCACCCTTCTGCACCTTCCTCTAGGTCATTGATAAAAATGACAAACAGCAACGGCCCCAGAACAGATCCTTGTGGTACTCCACTTGTGACTGAACTCCATTCTGAACATTTCCCATCAACCACCACCCTCTGTCTTCTTTCAGCTAGCCAATTTCTGATCCACATCTCTAAATCACCCTCAATCCCCAGCCTCCGTATTTTCTGCAATAGCCTACCGTGGGGAACCTTATCAAACGCTTTGCTGAAATCCATATACACCACATCAACTGCTCTACCCTTGTCTACCTGTTCAGTCACCTTCTCAAAGAACTCGATAAGGTTTGTGAGGCATGACCTACCCTTCACAAAGCCATGCTGACTATCCCTGATCATATTATTCCTATCTAGATGATTATAAATCTTGTCTCTTATAATCCCCTCCAAGACTTTACCCACTACAGACGTGAGGCTCACCGGTCTATAGTTGCCGGAGTTGTCTCTGCTCCCCTTTTTGAACAAAGGGACCACATTTGCTATCCTCCAGTCCTCTGGCACTATTCCTGTAGCCAATGATAACATAAAAATCAAAGCCAAAGGTCCAGCAATCTCTTCCCTGGCCTCCCAGAAAATCCTAGGGTAAATCCCATCAGGTCCCGGGGACTTATCTATTTTCAGCCTGTCCAGAATTGCCAACACCTCTTCCCTACGTACCTCAATGCCATCTAATCTATTTACCTGGAGCTCAGCATTCTCCTCCACATTATCTTTTTCCTGAGTGAATACTGACGAAAAATATTCATTTAGTATCTCGCCTATCTCTTCAGACTCTACCCACAACTTCCCATCCCTGTCCTTGACTGGTCCTACTCTTTCCCAAGGCATTCGCTTATTCCTGACATACCTATGGAAAGCTTTTGGGTTTTCCTTGATTATTCCTGCCAAATACTTCTCATGTCCCCTCCTTGCTCATCTTAGCTCTCTCTTTAGATCCTTCCTCGCTACCTTGTAACTATCCATCGCCCCAACTGAAACTTCACACCTCATCTTCACATAGGCCTCCTTCTTCCTCTGAACAAGAGATTCCACTTCTTTGGTAAACCACGGTTCCCTCGCTCGACCACTTCCTCCCTGCCTGACCGGTACATACTTATCAAGAACACGCAGTAGCTGATCCTTGAACAAGCTCCACTTATCCAGTGTGTCCAACACTTGCAGCCTACTTCTCCACCTTATCCCCCCCATGTCACTCTAATGGCATCATAATTTCCCTTCCCCCAGCTATAACTCTTGCCCTGCGGTGTATACTTATCCCTTTCCATCCTTAACGTAAACGTCACCGAATTGTGGTCACTGTCCCCAAAGTGCTCACCTACCTCCAAATCCAACACCTGGCCTGGTTCATTACCCAAAACCAAATCCAACGTGGCCTCGCCTCTTGTTGGCCTGTCAACATCTTGTGTCAGGAAACCCTCCTGCACATACTGTACAAAAAACGACCAATCTAATGTACTCGAACTATATCTTTTCCAGTCAATATTTGGAAAGTTAAAGTCTCCCATAATAACTACCCTGTTACTTTCGCTCTTATCCAGGATCATCCTCGCCATCCTTTCCTCTACATCCATAGAACTATTTGGAGGCCTATAGAAGACTCCCAACAGTGTGACCTCTCCTTTCATGTTTCTAACCTCAGCCCATACTACCTCGGAAGATGAGTCCCCATCTAGCATCCTCTCCGCCACCGTAATACTGCTCTTGACTAGCAGCGCCACACCTTCCCCTCTTTTGCCTCCTTCTCTGAGCTTACTAAAACACCTAAACCCTGGAACCTGCAACATCCATTCCTGTCCCTGCTCTATCCATGTCTCCGAAATGGCCACAACATCGAAGTCCCAGGTACCAACCCATGCTGCCAGTTCCCCTACCTTGTTTCGTATACTCCTGGCATTGAAGTAGACACACTTCAAACCACCTACCTGAACACTGGCCCCCTCCTGCGACGTCAAATCTGAGCTCCTGAACTCTATACTCTCATTTTCCCTTACCCTAAAACTACAATCCAGGTTCCCATGCCCCTGCTGCATTAGTGTAGAGGGAGCTTTACTCTGTATCTAACCCCGTGCTGTACCTGTCCTGGGAGTGTTTGATGGGGACAGTGTAGGAGGAGCTTTACTCTGTATCTAACCCCGTGCTGTACCTGTCCTGGGAGTGTTTGATGGGGACAGTGTAGAGGGAGCTTTACTCTGTATCTAACCCCGTGCTGTACCTGTCGTGGGAGTGTTTGATGGGGACAGTGTAGAGGGAGCTTTACTCTGTATCTAACCCCGTGCTGTACCTGTCCTGGGAGTGTTTGATGGGGACAGTGTAGAGGGAGCCTTACTCTGTATCTAACCCCGTGCTGTATCTGTCCTGGGAGTGTTTGATGGGGACAGTGTAGAGGGAGCTTTACTCTGTATCTAACCCTGTGCTGTGCCTGTTCTGGGAGTGTTTGATGGGGACAGTGTAGAGGGAGCTTTACTCTGTATCTAACCCCGTGCTGTACCTGTCCTGGGAGTGCTTGATGGGGACAGT
This sequence comes from Scyliorhinus torazame, assembly GCF_047496885.1. Taxonomy (NCBI): domain Eukaryota; kingdom Metazoa; phylum Chordata; class Chondrichthyes; order Carcharhiniformes; family Scyliorhinidae; genus Scyliorhinus; species Scyliorhinus torazame. Next base: position 27,741,608 of record NC_092732.1, on the reverse strand, counting down.
GTAGAGGGAGCTTTACTCTGTATCTAACCCCGTGCTGTACCTGTCCTGGGAGTGTTTGATGGGGACAGTGTAGAGGGAGCTTTACTCTGTATCTAACCCCGTGCTGTACCTGTCCTGGGAGTGTTTGATGGGGACAGTGTAGAGGGAGCTTTACTCTGTATCTAACCCCGTGCTGTACCTGTCCTGGGAGTGTTTGATGGGGACAGTGTAGAGGGAGCTTTACTCTGTATCTAACCCTGTGCTGTACCTGTCCTGGGAGTGTTTGATGGGGACAGTGTAGAGGGAGCTTTACTCTGTATCTAACCCCGTGCTGTATCTGTCCTGGGAGTGTTTGATGGGGACAGTGTACAGGGAGCTTTACTCTGTATCTAACCCCGTGCTGTACCTGTCCTGGGAGTGTTTGATGGGGACAGTGTAGATGGAGCTTTACTCTGTATCTAACCCCGTGCTGTACCTGTCCTGGGAGTGTTTGATGGGGACAGTGTAGATGGAGCTTTACTCTGTATCTAACCCCGTGCTGTACCTGCCCTGGGAGTGTTTGATGGGGACAGTGTAGAGGGAGCTTTACTCTGTATCTAACCCCGTGGTGTACCAGTCCTGGGAGTGTTTGATGGGGACAGTGTAGAGGGAGCTTTACTCTGTATCTAACCCCGTGCTGTACCTGTCCTGGGAGTGTTTGGTGGGGACAGTGTAGAGGGAGCTTTACTCTTTATCTAACCCCGTGCTGTACCTGTCCTGGGAGTGTTTGATGGGGACAGTGTAGAGGGAGCTTTACTCTGTATCTAACCCCGTGCTGTACCTGTCCCGGGAGTGTTTGATGGGGACAGTGTAGAGGGAGCTTCACTCTGTACCTAACCCCGTGCTGTACCTGTCCTGGGAGTGTTTGATGGGTACAGTGCACAGGGAGCTTTACTCTGTATCTAACCCTGTGCTGTACCTGTCCTGGGAGTGTTTGATGGGGACAGTGTAGAGGGAACTTTACTCTGTATCTAACCCCATGCTGCACCTCTCCTGGGAGTGTTTGATGGGGACTGTGTAGAGGGAGTTTTACTCTGTATCTAACCCCATGCTGTACCTCTCCTGGGAGTGTTTGATGGGGACTGTGTAGAGGGAGCTTTACTCTGTATCTAACCCTGTGCTGTACCTGTCCTGGGAGTGTTTGATGGGGACAGTGTAGAGGGAGCTTTACTCTTTATCTAACCCCGTGCTGTACCTGTCCTGGGAGTGTTTGATGGGGACAGTGTAGAGGGAGCTTTACTCTGTATCTAACCCCGTGCTGTACCTGTCCCGGGAGTGTTTGATGGGGACAGTGTAGAGGGAACTTTACTCTGTATCTAACCCTGTGCTGTACCTGTCCTGGGAGTGTTTGATGGGGACAGTGTAGAGGGAACTTTACTCTGTATCTAACCCCATGCTGTACCTCTCCTGGGAGTGTTTGATGGGGACTGTGTAGAGGGAGCTTTACTCTGTATCTAACCCTGTGCTGTACCTGTCCTGGGAGTGTTTGATGGGGACAGTGTAGAGGGAACTTTACTCTGTATCTAACCCCATGCTGTACCTCTCCTGGGAGTGTTTGATGGGGACAGTGTAGAGGGAACTTTACTCTGTATCTAACCCCATGCTGTACCTCTCCTGGGAGTGTTTGATGGGGACAGTGTAGAGGGAGCTTTACTCTGTATCTAACCCCGTGCTGTACCTGTCCTGGGAGTGTTTGATGGGGACAGTGTAGAGGGAGCTTTACTCTGTATCTAACCCCGTGCTGTACCTGTCCTGGGAGTGTTTGATGCGGACAGTGTAGAGGGAGCTTTACTCTGTATCTAACCCCGTGCTGTACCTGTCCTGGGAGTGTTTGATGGGGACAGTGTAGAGGGAGCTTTACTCTGTATCTAACCCCGTGCTGTACCTGTCCTGGGAGTGTTTGATGGGGACAGTGTAGAGGGAGCTTTACTCTGTATCTAACCCCGTGCTGTACCTGTCCTGGGAATGTTTGATGGGGACAGTGTAGAGGGAGCTTTACTCTGTATCTAACCCCGTGCTGTACCTGTCCTGGGAGTGTTTGATGGGGACAGTGTAGAGGGAGCTTTACTCTGTATCTAACCCCGTGCTGTACCTGTCCTGGGAGTGTTTGATGGGGACAGTGTAGAAGGAGCTTTACTCTGTATCTAACCCCGTGCTGTACCTGTCCTGGGAGTGTTTGATGGGGACAGTGTAGAGGGAGCTTTACTCTGTATCTAACCCCGTGCTGTACCTGTCCTGGGAGTGTTTGATGGGGACAGTGTAGAGGGAGCTTTACTCTGTATCTAACCCCGTGCTGTACCTGTCCTGGGAGTGTTTGATGGGGACAGTGTAGAGGGAGCTTTACTCTGTATCTAACCCCGTGCTGTCCCTGTCCTGGGAGTGTTTGATGGGGACAGTGTAGAGGGAGCTTTACTCTGTATCTAACCCCGTGCTGTACCTGTCCTGGGAGTGTTTGATGGGGACAGTGTAGAGAGAGCTTTACTCTGTATCTAAGCCCGTGCTGTACCTGTCCTGTGAGTGTTTGATGGGGACAGTGTCGAACGAGCTTTACTCTGTATCTAACCCCGTGCTGTACCTGTCCTGGGAGTGTTTGATGGGGACAGTGTAGAGGGAGCTTTACTCTGTATCTAACCCCGTGCTGTACCTGTCCTGGGAGTGTTTGATGGGGACAGTGTAGAGGGAGCTTTACTCTGTATCTAACCCCGTGCTGTACCTGTCCTGGGAGTGTTTGATGGGGACAGTGTAGAGGGAGCTTTACTCTGTATCTAACCCCGTGCTGTACCTGTCCTGGGAGTGTTTGATGGGTACAGTGCACAGGGAGCTTTACTCTGTATCTAACCCTGTGCTGTACCTGTCCTGGGAGTGTTTGATGGGGACAGTGTAGAGGGAACTTTACTCTGTATCTAACCCCATGCTGCACCTCTCCTGGGAGTGTTTGATGGGGACTGTGTAGAGGGAGTTTTACTCTGTATCTAACCCCATGCTGTACCTCTCCTGGGAGTGTTTGATGGGGACTGTGTAGAGGGAGCTTTACTCTGTATCTAACCCTGTGCTGTACCTGTCCTGGGAGTGTTTGATGGGGACAGTGTAGAGGGAGCTTTACTCTTTATCTAACCCCGTGCTGTACCTGTCCTGGGAGTGTTTGATGGGGACAGTGTAGAGGGAGCTTTACTCTGTATCTAACCCCGTGCTGTACCTGTCCCGGGAGTGTTTGATGGGGACAGTGTAGAGGGAACTTTACTCTGTATCTAACCCTGTGCTGTACCTGTCCTGGGAGTGTTTGATGGGGACAGTGTAGAGGGAACTTTACTCTGTATCTAACCCCATGCTGTACCTCTCCTGGGAGTGTTTGATGGGGACTGTGTAGAGGGAGCTTTACTCTGTATCTAACCCTGTGCTGTACCTGTCCTGGGAGTGTTTGATGGGGACAGTGTAGAGGGAACTTTACTCTGTATCTAACCCCATGCTGTACCTCTCCTGGGAGTGTTTGATGGGGACAGTGTAGAGGGAACTTTACTCTGTATCTAACCCCATGCTGTACCTCTCCTGGGAGTGTTTGATGGGGACAGTGTAGAGGGAGCTTTACTCTGTATCTAACCCCGTGCTGTACCTGTCCTGGGAGTGTTTGATGGGGACAGTGTAGAGGGAGCTTTACTCTGTATCTAACCCCGTGCTGTACCTGTCCTGGGAGTGTTTGATGCGGACAGTGTAGAGGGAGCTTTACTCTGTATCTAACCCCGTGCTGTACCTGTCCTGGGAGTGTTTGATGGGGACAGTGTAGAGGGAGCTTTACTCTGTATCTAACCCCGTGCTGTACCTGTCCTGGGAGTGTTTGATGGGGACAGTGTAGAGGGAGCTTTACTCTGTATCTAACCCCGTGCTGTACCTGTCCTGGGAATGTTTGATGGGGACAGTGTAGAGGGAGCTTTACTCTGTATCTAACCCCGTGCTGTACCTGTCCTGGGAGTGTTTGATGGGGACAGTGTAGAGGGAGCTTTACTCTGTATCTAACCCCGTGCTGTACCTGTCCTGGGAGTGTTTGATGGGGACAGTGTAGAAGGAGCTTTACTCTGTATCTAACCCCGTGCTGTACCTGTCCTGGGAGTGTTTGATGGGGACAGTGTAGAGGGAGCTTTACTCTGTATCTAACCCCGTGCTGTACCTGTCCTGGGAGTGTTTGATGGGGACAGTGTAGAGGGAGCTTTACTCTGTATCTAACCCCGTGCTGTACCTGTCCTGGGAGTGTTTGATGGGGACAGTGTAGAGGGAGCTTTACTCTGTATCTAACCCCGTGCTGTCCCTGTCCTGGGAGTGTTTGATGGGGACAGTGTAGAGGGAGCTTTACTCTGTATCTAACCCCGTGCTGTACCTGTCCTGGGAGTGTTTGATGGGGACAGTGTAGAGAGAGCTTTACTCTGTATCTAAGCCCGTGCTGTACCTGTCCTGTGAGTGTTTGATGGGGACAGTGTCGAACGAGCTTTACTCTGTATCTAACCCCGTGCTGTACCTGTCCTGGGAGTGTTTGATGGGGACAGTGTAGAGGGAGCTTTACTCTGTATCTAACCCCGTGCTGTACCTGTCCTGGGAGTGTTTGATGGGGACAGTGTAGAGGGAGCTTTACTCTGTATCTAACCCCGTGCTGTACCTGTCCTGGGAGTGTTTGATGGGGACAGTGTAGAGGGAGCTTTACTCTGTATCTAACCCCGTGCTGTACCTGTCCTGGGAGTGTTTGATGGGGACAGTGTAGAGGGAGCTTTACTCTGTGTCTAACCCCGTGCTGTACCAGTCCTGGGGGGGGTTTGATGGGGAAGGTTTAATTTGTAAAATAGCTTCATTCCCCCCGCCCCCCGAGTATTGTTCACCTTGAAATGAGACGATCCGGCAGCATAAGGACTGCAGAATGTGAAGTGGAATTTAGATAATGGTGTCTGGGAGAGATTATATTTGATGAGGTGCTGGTTTTTATTAATATAACCGTGCTTAGCTCTGGAGTGCCCCAGGCGCCAGGTTTGACTGACAGGTCACGGGGTTAACTCTGCGTCAAGTGTGAGTGTCGAGGACCCGGCCTGTTCCTCATTCCGACCACACTCTTCACTCTCGGACTGTGTGCACAGGGAGGCAGAGACCCCAAACAGGGAACCTCTCTCCTGCTCGCATCAGCCAATTCCTCCCCAGTCCGCCGATCCGGGAACAGCGACAGCGACAACTGGGTCGCCTGGTAAGAGGAGGGCGTGCTGTCATTGCCGAACACCCCCCACCTCCCCTTCACCCCCCCCCCTCCTCCCCCCCCCCCCCCCCCCCCCGCCCCCGACCCCCCTCCCACCACCATCACCCTCCCACCAGCCCCACAACACCCGGCCCCAGACGACCGTCCGGCGCCGTCGCATACGGAAACTCGCCTGGCCCTTCCGCGCGTGGCAGGGGTCCCACAGGAGGAGGGGGAGAGAGGGAGGGAGGGTTGTGGGAAAGGGGGCGAAGGAGAGGGAGACAGCTAGACGGAGAGAGAGGGGGACAGAGAATGGGACACAGAGAAAGAGACACAGGGAGAGGGAGACAGAGAGAGACAGACAAAGTGAGACACAGAGAGCGAGGGAGACAGAGAGAGATTGAGACAGAGACAGAGTGAGACAGACAGAGAGAGAGACAGCGAGGGAGAGACATAGAGAGACATAGAGAGGGAGGGAGACAGAGAGAGGGAGACAGAGAGAGGGAGACAGAGAGAGGGAGACAGAGAGAGGGAGACAGAGAGAGGGAGACAGAGAGAGAGAGAGACAGAGAGAGAGAGAGGGACTGAGAAAGAGAGACAAAGAGAAACACAGAGAGAGAGACAGAGAGAGACAGAGAGAGGGAGACAGAGAGAGGGAGACAGAGAGAGAGAGAGAGACAGAGAGAGAGAGACAAAGAGAGACACAGACAGAGAGGGAGAGAGACAGAGAGAGAGAGAGAGACAGAGAGAGACACAGACAGAGAGGGAGAGAGACAGAGAGAGATAGAGAGAGAGATAGAGAGAGAGAGACAAAGAGAGAGACAGAGAGAGGGACACAGGGAGAGAGAGGCAGAGAGAGAGACACACAGGGAGAGAGAGACAGAGAGAGACGAAGACAGAGACAGAGAAAGAGAGACAGAAAAAGTGAGGGAGAGACAGAAATAGAGGGACAGTGAGAGAGAGAGAGACAGAGCGAGAGGGCCAGAGCGAGAGGGATAGAGAGAGACGAACAGAGAGAGAGAGACAGAGCGAGAGGGACAGAGAGAGAGGACAGAGAGAGACGGAGAGAATGAAAGAGACAGAGCGAGAGGGACAGGGAGAGAGAGACACAGAGAGTGGGACAGAGCGAGAGGGACAGGGAGAGAGAGACACAGAGAGTGGGACAGAGAGAGAGGGACAGGGGAATGTGTGGTGTCATGGGACAGGAGGGGGAGCAGTGTGCAGAACAGGGAAATCTCCGAACGATGAGCGATTGGACGCGCGCAGGCTGCTGGCGATAGGATCCAGGAACACACCGGTATCCTGGGACAAACACGTGCCGATAATCTCGACTCGAGACCGGCAGCAAACTACTTTGCGACTGTACGAGATCTGGAGCAAAGATCAGTGATGGGAGAGCTGACCACGTTCCAATCCCCCAGAGACTAGACCTCTGCACAGCCTCGGGCCTGCAACGTTCCCTGAAATCCTGCTGGGAAAATCCAACCAGATTCCCTGACAGCCGAGGATTTGAACTGCAAACTCAGAGACGATTACATGTCTACAGAAACACAGACAAGGCTTAATCTTGGGTCACAGCTCAGAAGAGGCAGCGAGAGGGGATTTATAAAACAAGCGAATATCGAATTCGTGCTGAGCTTCTAAAGAGGAGTAGGGAATATAGCCAGAGCACATCCCATCTCCGATAAACAGTGACTCTGCACAGTTACACAGTGAGTGATCCTCACCCTGCTGAATAAACAGTGACTCTGTACAGTTACAGTGAGTGATCCTCACCCTGAATAAACAGTGACTCTGTACAGTTACAGTGAGTGACCCTCACTTTGCTGAATAAACAGTGACTCTGTACAGTTACACAGGGAGTGACCCTCACCCTGCTGAATAAACAGTGACTCTGTACAGTTACACAGTGAGTGATCCTCACCCTGAATAAACAGTGACTCTGTACAGTTACACAGTGAGTGACCATCACCCTGCTGAATAAACAGTGTCTCTGTACAGTTACACAGTGAGTGATCCTCACCCTGAATAAACAGTGACTCTCTACAGTTACACAGTGAGTGATCCTAACCCTGAATAAACAGTGACTCTGTACAGTTACACAGTGAGTGCCCCTCACCTTGCTGAATAAACAGTGACTCTGTACAGTTAGACAGTGAGTGATCCTCACCCTGAATAAACAGTGACTCTGTACAGTTACACAGTGAGTGACCATCACCCTGCTGAATAAACAGTGTCTCTGTACAGTTACACAGTGAGTGATCCTCACCCTGAATAAACAGTGACTCTCTACAGTTACACAGTGAGTGATCCTAACCCTGAATAAACAGTGACTCTGTACAGTTACACAGTGAGTGCCCCTCACCTTGCTGAATAAACAGTGACTCTGTACAGTTAGACAGTGAGTGATCCTCACCCTGAATAAACAGTGACTCTGTACAGTTACACAGTGAGTGATCCTCATCGTGCTGAATAAACAGTGACTCTGTACAGTTACACAGTGAGTGATCCTCACCCTGCTGAATAAACAGTGACTCTGTACAGTTACACAGTGAGTGATCCTCACCCTGAATAAACAGTGACTCTGTACAGTTACACAGTGAGTGATCCTCACCCTGCTGAATAAACAGTGACTCTGTACAGTTACACAGTGAGTGATCCTCACCCTGCTGAATAAACAGTGACTCTGTACAGTTACACAATGAGTGATCCTCACCCTGCTGAATAAACAGTGACTCTGTACAGTTACACAGTGAGTGATCCTCACCCTGCTGAATAAACAGTGACTCTGTACAGTTACACAGTGAGTGACCCTCACCGTGCTGAATAAACAGAGACTCTGTACAGTTACACAGTGGTGATCCTCACCCTGCTGAATAAACAGTGACTCTGGACAGTTACACAGTGAGTGATCCTCACCCTGAATAAACAGTGTCTCTGTACAGTTACACAGTGAGTGACCCTCACCCTGCTGAATAAACAGTGTCTCTGTACAGTTACACAGTGAGAGATCCTCACCCTGAATAAACAGTAACTCTGTACAGTTACACAGTGAGTGATCCTCACCCTGCTGAATAAACAGTGACTCTGTACAGTTACACAGTGAGTGATCCTCACCCTGCTGAATAAACAGTGACTCTGTACAGTTACACAGTGAGTGATCCTCTTCCTGAATAAACAGTGACTCTGTACAGTTACACAGTGAGTGATCCTCACCCTGCTGAATAAACAGTGACTCTGTACAGTTACACACTGAGTGATCCTAACCCTGAATAAACAGTGACTCTGTACAGTTACACAGTGAGTGATCCTCACCCTGAATAAACAGTGACTATGTACAGTTACACAGTGAGTGATCCACACCCTGAATAAACAGTGACTCTGTACAGTTACACAGTGAGTGATCCTCTTCCTGAATAAACAGTGACTCTGTACAGTTACACAGTGAGTGATCCTCACCCTGCTGAATAAACAGTGACTCTGTACAGTTACACAGTGAGTGATATTTCACCCTGAATAAACAGTGACTCTGTACAGTTACACAGTGAGTGATCATCTTCCTAAATAAACAGTGACTCTGTACAGTTACACAGTGAGTGATCCTCACCCTGAATAAACAGTGACTCTGTACAGTTACACAGTGAGTGATCCTCACACTGAATAAACAGTGACTCTGTACAGTTACACAGTGAGCGATCCTCACCCTGCTGAATAAACAGTGACTCGGTACAGTTACACAGTGAGTGATCCTCACCCTGCTGAATAAACAGTGACTCTGTACAGTTACACAGTGAGTGATCCTCTTCATGAATAAAAAGTGACTCTGTACAGTTACACAGTGAGTGATCCTCACCCTGAATAAACAGTGACTCTGTAGTTACATAGTGGGTGAACCTCACCCTGAATAAACAGTGACTCTGTACAGTGACACAGTGAGTGATCCTCACCCTGCTGAATAAACAGAGACTCTGTACAGTTACACAGTGAGTGAACCTCATCCTGAATAAACAGTGACTCTGTACAGTTACACGGTGAGTGATCCTCGCCCTGAATAAACAGTGACTATGTACAGTTACACAGTGAGTGACCCTCACCCTGAATAAACAGTGACTCTGTACAGTTACACAGTGAGTGATCCTCACCCTGAATAAACAGTGACTCTGTACAGTTACACAGTGAGTGAACCTCACCCTGAATAAACAGTGACTCTGTACAGTTACACAGTGAGTGATCCTCACCCTGAATAAACAGTGACTCTGTACAGTTACACAGTGAGTGATCCTCACCCTGCTGAATAAACAGTGACTCTGTACAGTTACACAGTGAGTGATCCTCACCCTGAATAAACAGTGACTCTGTAGTTACATAGTGAGTGATCCTCACCCTGAATAAACAGTGACTCTGTACAGTTACACAGTGAGTGATCCTCACCCTGAATAAACAGTGACTCTGTACAGTTACACAGTGAGTGATCCTCACCCTGCTGAATAAACAGTGACTCTGTACAGTTACACAGTGAGTGATCCTCACCCTGAATAAACAGTGACTCTGTAGTTACATAGTGAGTGATCCTCACCCTGAATAAACAGTGACTCTGTACAGTTACACAGTGAGTGATCCTCACCCTGCTGAATAAACAGAGACTCTGTACAGTTACACAGTGAGTGATCCTCAGCCTGCTGAATAAACAGTGACTCTGTACAGTTACACAGTGAGTGATCCTCACCCTGAATAAACAGTGACTCTGTACAGTTACACAGTGAGTGATCCTCGCCCTGAATAAGCAGTAACTCGGTACAGTTACACAGTGAGTGATCCTCACCCTGAATAAACAGTGACTCTGTACAGTTACACAGTGAGTGACCCTCACCCTGCTGAATAAACAGTGACTGTACAGTTACACAGTGAGTGATCCTCACCCTGAATAAACAGTGACTCTGTACATTTACACAGTGAGAGATCCTCACCCTGCTGAATAAACAGTGACTCTGTACAGTTACACAGTGAGTGATCCTCACCCTGAATAAACAGTGACTCTGTACAGTTACACAGTGAGTGATCTTCACCCTGAATAAACAGTGACTCTGTACAGTTACACAGTGAGTGAACCTCACACTGAATAAACAGTGACTCTGTACAGTTACACAGTGAGTGCAACTCACCCTGAATAAACAGTGACTCTGTACAGTTACACAGTGAGTGATCCTCACCCTGAATAAACAGTGACTCTGTACAGTTGCACAGTGAGTGATCCTCACCCTGAATAAACAGTGACTCTGTACAGTTACACAGTGAGTGATCCTCACCCTGAATAAACAGTGACTCTGTACAGTTACACAGTGAGTGATCCTCACCCTGAATAAACAGTGACTCTGTACAGTTACACAGTGAGTGATCCTCATCCTGCTGAATAAACAGTGACTCTGTACAGTTACACAGTGAGTGATCCTCACCCTGCTGAATAAACAGAACTCTGTACAGTTACACAGTGAGTGATCCTCACCCTGAATAAACAGTGACTCTGTACAGTTACACAGTGAGCGATCCTCACCCTGAATAAACAGTGACTCTGTAGTTACACAGTGAGTGATCCTCTTCCTGAATAAACAGTGACTCTGTACAGTTAAACAGTGAGTGACCCTCACCCTGCTGAATAAACAGTGACTGTACAGTTACACAGTGAGTGATCCTCACCCTGAATAAACAGTGTCTCTGTACAGTTACACAGTGAGTGACCCTCACCCTGCTGAATAAACAGTGTCTCTGTACAGTTACACAGTGAGAGATCCTCACCCTGAATAAACAGTAACTCTGTACAGTTACACAGTGAGTGATCCTCACCCTGCTGAATAAACAGTGACTCTGTACAGTTACACAGTGAGTGATCCTCACCCTGCTGAATAAACAGTGACTCTGTACAGTTACACAGTGAGTGATCCTCATCCTGAATAAACAGTGACTCTGTACAGTTACACAGTGAGTGATCCTCACCCTGAATAAACAGTGACTATGTACAGTTACACAGTGAGTGATCCACACCCTGAATAAACAGTGACTCTGTACAGTTACACAGTGAGTGATCCTCTTCCTGAATAAACAGTGACTCTGTACAGTTACACAGTGTGTGATCCTCACCCTGCTGAATAAACAGTGACTCTGTACAGTTACACAGTGAGTGATATTTCACCCTGAATAAACAGTGACTCTGTACAGTTACACAGTGAGTGATCCTCACCCTGCTGAATGAACAGTGACTCTGCCCAGTTACACAGTGAGTGATCCTCTTCCTGAATAAACAGTGACTCTGTACAGTTACACAGTGAGTGATCCTCACCCTGAATAAACAGTGACTCTGTACAGTTACACAGTGAGTGATCCTCACACTGAATAAACAGTGACTCTGTACAGTTACACAGTGAGTGATCCTCACCCTGCTGAATAAACAGTGACTCGGTACAGTTACACAGTGAGTGATCCTCACCCTGCTGAATAAACAGTGACTCTGTACAGTTACACAGTGAGTGGTCCTCTTCATGAATAAAAAGTGACTCTGTACAGTTACACAGTGAGTGATCCTCACCCTGAATAAACAGTGACTCTGTAGTTACATAGTGGGTGATCCTCACCCTGAATAAACAGTGACTCTGTACAGTGACACAGTGAGTGATCCTCACCCTGCTGAATAAACAGAGACTCTGTACAGTTACACAGTGAGTGAACCTCATCCTGAATAAACAGTGACTCTGTACAGTTACACGGTGAGTGATCCTCGCCCTGAATAAACAGTGACTATGTACAGTTACACAGTGAGTGACCCTCACCCTGAATAAACAGTGACTCTGTACAGTTACACAGTGAGTGATCCTCACCCTGAATAAACAGTGACTCTGTACAGTTACACAGTGAGTGAACCTCACCCTGAATAAACAGTGACTCTGTACAGTTACACAGTGAGTGATCCTCACCCTGAATAAACAGTAACTCGGTACAGTTACACAGTGAGTGATCCTCACCCTGAATAAACAGTGACTCTGTACAGTTACACAGTGGGTGATCGTCACCCTGCTGAATAAACAGTGACTCTGTACAGTTACACAGTGAGTGATCCTCACCCTGAATAAACAGTGACTCTGTAGTTACATAGTGAGTGATCCGCACCCTGAATAAACAGTGACTCTGTACAGTTACACAGTGAGTGATCCTCACCCTGAATAAACAGTGACTCTGTACAGTTACACAGTGAGCGATCCTCGCCCTGAATAAGCAGTAACTCGGTACAGTTACACAGTGAGTGATCCTCACCCTGAATAAACAGTGACTCTGTACAGTTACACAGTGAGTGACCCTCACCCTGCTGAATAAACAGTGACTGTACAGTTACACAGTGAGTGATCCTCACCCTGAATAAACAGTGACTCTGTACATTTACACAGTGAGAGATCCTCACCCTGCTGAATAAACAGTGACTCTGTACAGTTACACAGTGAGTGATCCTCACCCTGAATAAACAGTGACTCTGTACAGTTACACAGTGAGTGATCTTCACCCTGAATAAACAGTGACTCTGTACAGTTACACAGTGAGTGAACCTCACACTGAATAAACAGTGACTCTGTACAGTTACACAGTGAGTGCAACTCACCCTGAATAAACAGTGACTCTGTACAGTTACACAGTGAGTGATCCTCACCCTGAATAAACAGTGACTCTGTACAGTTGCACAGTGAGTGATCCTCACCCTGAATAAACAGTGACTCTGTACAGTTACACAGTGAGTGATCCTCACCCTGAATAAACAGTGACTCTGTACAGTTACACAGTGAGTGATCCTCACCCTGATTAAAAATGTGACTCTGTACAGTTACACAGTGAGTGATCCTCACCCTGAATGAACAGTGACTCTGTACAGTTACACAGTGAGTGATCCTCACCATGCTGAATAAACAGTGACTCTGTACAGTTACACAGTGAGTGATCCTCACCCTGCTGAATAAACAGAACTCTGTACAGTTACACAGTGATCCTCACCATGCTGAATAAACAGTGTCTCTGTACAGTTACACAGTGAGTGATCCTCACCCTGCTGAATAAACAGAACTCTGTACAGTTACACAGTGAGTGATCCTCACCCTGAATAAACAGTGACTCTGTACAGTTACACAGTGAGCGATCCTCACCCTGAATAAACAGTGACTCTGTAGTTACAGAGTGAGTGATCCTCACCCTGAATAAACAGCGACTCTGAACAGTTACACAGTGAGTGATCCTCACCCTGCTGAATAAACAGTGACTCTGTACAGTTACACAGTGAGCGATCCTCACCCTGAATAAACAGTGACTCTGTATAGTTACACAGTGAGTGATCCTCACCCTGAATAAACAGTGACTCTGTACAGTTACACAGTGAGTGATCCTCACCCTGCTGAATAAACAGTGACTGTACAGTTACACAGTGAGTGATCCTCACCCTGAATAAACAGTGACTCTGTACAGTTACACAGTGAGCGATCCTCACCCTGAATAAACAGTGACTCTGTAGTTACATAGTGAGTGATCTTCACCCTGAATAAACAGTGACTCTGTACAGTTACACAGTGAGTGATCCTCACCCTGAATAAACAGTGACTCTGTACAGTTACACAGTGAGTGATCCTCACCCTCAATAAACAGTGACTCTGTACAGTTACACAGTGAGTGATCCTCTTCCTGAATAAACAGTGACTCTGTACAGTTACACGGTGAGTGATCCTGACCCTGAATAAACAGTGACTCTGTACAGTTACACAGTGAGTGACCCTCACCCTGAATAAACAGTGACTCTGTACATTTACACAGTGAGTGACCCTCACCCTGAATAATCATTGACTCTGTACAGTTACACAGTGAGTGACCCTCACCCTGAATAAACAGTGACTCTGTACAGTTACACAGTGAGTGATCCTCACCCTGAATGAACAGTGACTCTGTACAGTTACACAGTGAGTGATCCTCACCCTGCTGAATAAACAGTGACTCTGTACAGTTACACAGTGAGTGATCCACTTCCTGAATAAACAGTGACTCTGTACAGTTACACAGTGAGTGACCCTCACCCTGCTGCATAAACAGTGACTCTGTACAGTTACACAGTGAGATGATCCTTACCCTGCTGAATAAACAGTGACTCTGTACAGTTACACAGTGAGTGATCCACTTCCTGAATAAACAGTGACTCTGTACAGTTACACAGTGAGATGATCCTTACCCTGCTGAATAAACAGTGACTCTGTACAGTTACACAGTGAGTGATCCTCACCCTGAATAAACAGTGACTCTGTACAGTTACACAGTGAGTGATCCTCACCCTGAATAAACAGTGACTCTGTACAGTTACACAGTGAGTGATCCTCACCCTGAATAAACAGTGACTCTGTACAGTTACACAGTGAGTGATCCTCACCCTGCTGAATAAACAGTGACTCTGTACAGTTACACAGTGAGTGATCCTCACCCTGCTGAATAAACAGTGACTCTGTACAGTTACACAGTGAGTGACCCTCACCCTGCTGAATAAACAGTGACTCTGTACAGTTACACAGTGAGTGATCCTCACCCTGAATAAACAGTGACTCTGTAGTTACATAGTGAGTGATCCTCACCCTGAATAAACAGTGACTCTGTACAGTTACACAGTGAGTGATCCTCACCCTGCTGAATAAACAGAGACTCTGTACAGTTACACAGTGAGTGATCCTCAGCCTGCTGAATAAACAGTGACTCTGTACAGTTACACAGTGAGTGATCCTCACCCTGAATAAACAGTGACTCTGTACAGTTACACAGTGAGTGATCCTCGCCCTGAATAAGCAGTAACTCGGTACAGTTACACAGTGAGTGATCCTCACCCTGAATAAACAGTGACGCTGTACAGTTACACAGTGAGTGACCCTCACCCTGCTGAATAAACAGTGACTGTACAGTTACACAGTGAGTGATCCTCACCCTGAATAAACAGTGACTCTGTACAGTTACACAGTGAGTGACCCTCACCCTGAATAAACAGTGACTCTGTACAGTTACACAGTGAGTGATCCTCACCCTGCTGAATAAACAGTGACTGTACAGTTACACAGTGAGTGATCCTCACCTTGCTGAATAAACAGTGACTCTGTAAAGTTACACAGTGAGTGATCCTCACACTGAATAAACAGTGTCTCTGTACAGTTACACAGTGAGTGACCCTCACCCTGCTGAATAAACAGTTACTCTGTACAGTTACACAGTGAGTGATCCTCACCCTGAATAAACAGTGACTCTGTACAGTTACACAGTGAGTGACCCTCACCCTGCTGAATAAACAGTGACTCTGTAGTTACATAGTGAGTGATCTTCACCCTGAATAAACAGTGACTCTGTATAGTTACACAGTGAGTGATCCTCACCCTGAATAAACAGTGACTCTGTACAGTTACACAGTGAGTGATCCTCACCCTCAATAAACAGTGACTCTGTACAGTTACACAGTGAGTGATCCTCTTCCTGAATAAACAGTGACTCTGTACAGTTACACGGTGAGTGATCCTGACCCTGAATAAACAGTGACTCTGTACAGTTACACAGTGAGTGACCCTCACCCTGAATAAACAGTGACTCTGTACATTTACACAGTGAGTGACCCTCACCCTGAATAATCATTGACTCTGTACAGTTACACAGTGAGTGACCCTCACCCTGAATAAACAGTGACTCTGTACAGTTACACAGTGAGTGATCCTCACCCTGAATGAACAGTGACTCTGTACAGTTACACAGTGAGTGATCCTCACCCTGCTGAATAAACAGGGACTCTGTACAGTTACACAGTGAGTGATCCACTTCCTGAATAAACAGTGACTCTGTACAGTTACACAGTGAGTGACCCTCACCCTGCTGCATAAACAGTGACTCTGTACAGTTACACAGTGAGATGATCCTTACCCTGCTGAATAAACAGTGACTCTGTACAGTTACACAGTGAGTGATCCACTTCCTGAATAAACAGTGACTCTGTACAGTTACACAGTGAGATGATCCTTACCCTGCTGAATAAACAGTGACTCTGTACAGTTACACAGTGAGTGATCCTCACCCTGAATAAACAGTGACTCTGTACAGTTACACAGTGAGTGATCCTCACCCTGAATAAACAGTGACTCTGTACAGTTACACAGTG
Organism: Scyliorhinus torazame; assembly: GCF_047496885.1. Classification (NCBI taxonomy): domain Eukaryota; kingdom Metazoa; phylum Chordata; class Chondrichthyes; order Carcharhiniformes; family Scyliorhinidae; genus Scyliorhinus; species Scyliorhinus torazame. Next base: position 27,725,193 of record NC_092732.1, on the reverse strand, counting down.
AGTGATCCTCACCCTGAATAAACAGTGACTCTGTACAGCTACACAGTGAGTGATCCTCACCCTGCTGAATAAACAGTGACTCTGTACAGTTACACAGTGAGTGATCCTCACCCTGCTGAATAAACAGTGACTCTGTACAGTTACACAGTGAGTGATCGTCACCCTGCTGAATAAACAGTGACTCTGTACAGTTACACAGTGAGTGATCCTCACCCTGAATAAACAGTGACTCTGTAGTTACATAGTGAGTGATCCTCACCCTGAATAAACAGTGACTCTGTACAGTTACACAGTGAGTGATCCTCACCCTGCTGAATAAACAGAGACTCTGTACAGTTACACAGTGAGTGATCCTCAGCCTGCTGAATAAACAGTGACTCTGTACAGTTACACAGTGAGTGATCCTCACCCTGAATAAACAGTGACTCTGTACAGTTACACAGTGAGTGATCCTCGCCCTGAATAAGCAGTAACTCGGTACAGTTACACAGTGAGTGATCCTCACCCTGAATAAACAGTGACTCTGTACAGTTACACAGTGAGTGACCCTCACCCTGCTGAATAAACAGTGACTGTACAGTTACACAGTGAGTGATCCTCACCCTTAATAAACAGTGACTCTGTACAGTTACACAGTGAGTGACCCTCACCCTGAATAAACAGTGACTCTGTACAGTTACACAGTGAGTGATCCTCACCCTGCTGAATAAACAGTGACTGTACAGTTACACAGTGAGTGATCCTCACCTTGCTGAATAAACAGTGACTCTGTAAAGTTACACAGTGAGTGATCCTCACACTGAATAAACAGTGTCTCTGTACAGTTACACAGTGAGTGACCCTCACCCTGCTGAATAAACAGTTACTCTGTACAGTTACACAGTGAGTGATCCTCACCCTGAATAAACAGTGACTCTGTACAGTTACACAGTGAGTGACCCTCACCCTGCTGAATAAACAGTGACTCTGTACAGTTAAACAGTGAGTGATCCTCACACTGAATAAACAGTGTCTCTCTACAGTTACACAGTGAGTGACCCTCACCCTGCTGAATAAACAGTTACTCTGTACAGTTACACAGTGAGTGAACCTCACCCTGAATAAACAGTGACTCTGTACAGTTACACAGTGAGTGACCCTCACCCTGCTGAATAAACAGTGACTCGGTACAGTTACACAGTGAGTGATCCTCACCCTGCTGAATGAACAGTGACTCTGCACATTTACACAGTGAGTGATCCTCTTCCTGAATAAACAGTGACTCTGTACAGTTACACAGTGAGTGATCCTCACCCTGAATAAACAGTGACTCTGTACAGTTACACAGTGAGTGATCCTCACACTGAATAAACAGTGACTCTGTACAGTTACACAGTGAGTGATCCTCACCCTGCTGAATAAACAGTGACTCGGTACAGTTACACAGTGAGTGATCCTCACCCTGCTGAATAAACAGTGACTCTGTACAGTTACACAGTGAGTGATCCTCTTCATGAATAAAAAGTGACTCTGTACAGTTACACAGTGAGTGATCCTCACCCTGAATAAACAGTGACTCTGTAGTTACATAGTGGGTGATCCTCACCCTGAATAAACAGTGACTCTGTACAGTGAAACAGTGAGTGATCCTCACCCTGCTGAATAAACAGAGACTCTGTACAGTTACACAGTGAGTGACCCTCACCCTGAATAAACAGTGACTCTGTACAGTTACACAGTGAGTGATCCTCACCCTGAATAAACAGTGACTCTGTACAGTTACACAGTGAGTGAACCTCACCCTGAATAAACAGTGACTCTGTACAGTTACACAGTGAGTGATCCTCACCCTGAATAAACAGTAACTCGGTACAGTTACACAGTGAGTGATCCTCACCCTGAATAAACAGTGACTCTGTACAGTTACACAGTGGGTGATCGTCACCCTGCTGAATAAATAGTGACTCTGTACAGTTACACAGTGAGTGATCCTCACCCTGAATAAACAGTGACTCTGTAGTTACATAGTGAGTGATCCGCACCCTGAATAAACAGTGACTCTGTACAGTTACACAGTGAGTGATCCTCACCCTGAATAAACAGTGACTCTGTACAGTTACACAGTGAGCGATCCTCGCCCTGAATAAGCAGTAACTCGGTACAGTTACACAGTGAGTGATCCTCACCCTGAATAAACAGTGACTCTGTACAGTTACACAGTGAGTGACCCTCACCCTGCTGAATAAACAGTGACTGTACAGTTACACAGTGAGTGATCCTCACCCTGAATAAACAGTGACTCTGTACATTTACACAGTGAGAGATCCTCACCCTGCTGAATAAACAGTGACTCTGTACAGTTACACAGTGAGTGATCCTCACCCTGAATAAACAGTGACTCTGTACAGTTACACAGTGAGTGATCTTCACCCTGAATAAACAGTGACTCTGTACAGTTACACAGTGAGTGAACCTCACACTGAATAAACAGTGACTCTGTACAGTTACACAGTGAGTGCAACTCACCCTGAATAAACAGTGACTCTGTACAGTTACACAGTGAGTGATCCTCACCCTGAATAAACAGTGACTCTGTACAGTTGCACAGTGAGTGATCCTCACCCTGAATAAACAGTGACTCTGTACAGTTACACAGTGAGTGATCCTCACCCTGAATAAACAGTGACTCTGTACAGTTACACAGTGAGTGATCCTCACCCTGAATGAACAGTGACTCTGTACAGTTACACAGTGAGTGATCCTCACCATGCTGAATAAACAGTGACTCTGTACAGTTACACAGTGAGTGATCCTCACCCTGCTGAATAAACAGAACTCTGTACAGTTACACAGTGATCCTCACCATGCTGAATAAACAGTGTCTCTGTACAGTTACACAGTGAGTGATCCTCACCCTGCTGAATAAACAGAACTCTGTACAGTTACACAGTGAGTGATCCTCACCCTGAATAAACAGTGACTCTGTACAGTTACACAGTGAGCGATCCTCACCCTGAATAAACAGTGACTCTGTAGTTACAGAGTGAGTGATCCTCACCCTGAATAAACAGCGACTCTGAACAGTTACACAGTGAGTGATCCTCACCCTGCTGAATAAACAGTGACTCTGTACAGTTACACAGTGAGCGATCCTCACCCTGAATAAACAGTGACTCTGTATAGTTACACAGTGAGTGATCCTCACCCTGAATAAACAGTGACTCTGTACAGTTACACAGTGAGTGATCCTCACCATGCTGAATAAACAGTGACTGTACAGTTACACAGTGAGTGATCCTCACCCTGAATAAACAGTGACTCTGTACAGTTACACAGTGAGCGATCCTCACCCTGAATAAACAGTGACTCTGTAGTTACATAGTGAGTGATCTTCACCCTGAATAAACAGTGACTCTGTACAGTTACACAGTGAGTGATCCTCACCCTGAATAAACAGTGACTCTGTACAGTTACACAGTGAGTGATCCTCACCCTCAATAAACAGTGACTCTGTACAGTTACACAGTGAGTGATCCTCTTCCTGAATAAACAGTGACTCTGTACAGTTACACGGTGAGTGATCCTGACCCTGAATAAACAGTGACTCTGTACAGTTACACAGTGAGTGACCCTCACCCTGAATAAACAGTGACTCTGTACATTGACACAGTGAGTGACCCTCACCCTGAATAATCATTGACTCTGTACAGTTACACAGTGAGTGACCCTCACCCTGAATAAACAGTGACTCTGTACAGTTACACAGTGAGTGATCCTCACCCTGAATGAACAGTGACTCTGTACAGTTACACAGTGAGTGATCCTCACCCTGCTGAATAAACAGTGACTCTGTACAGTTACACAGTGAGTGATCCACTTCCTGAATAAACAGTGACTCTGTACAGTTACACAGTGAGTGACCCTCACCCTGCTGCATAAACAGTGACTCTGTACAGTTACACAGTGAGTGACCCTCACCCTGCTGAATAAACAGTGACTGTACAGTTACACAGTGAGTGATCCTCACCCTGAATAAACAGTGACTCTGTACAGTTACACAGTGAGTGACCCTCACCCTGAATAAACAGTGACTCTGTACAGTTACACAGTGAGTGATCCTCACCCTGCTGAATAAACAGTGACTGTACAGTTACACAGTGAGTGATCCTCACCTTGCTGAATAAACAGTGACTCTGTAAAGTTACACAGTGAGTGATCCTCACACTGAATAAACAGTGTCTCTGTACAGTTACACAGTGAGTGACCCTCACCCTGCTGAATAAACAGTTACTCTGTACAGTTACACAGTGAGTGATCCTCACCCTGAATAAACAGTGACTCTGTACAGTTACACAGTGAGTGACCCTCACCCTGCTGAATAAACAGTGACTCTGTACAGTTAAACAGTGAGTGATCCTCACACTGAATAAACAGTGTCTCTCTACAGTTACACAGTGAGTGACCCTCACCCTGCTGAATAAACAGTTACTCTGTACAGTTACACAGTGAGTGAACCTCACCCTGAATAAACAGTGACTCTGTACAGTTACACAGTGAGTGACCCTCACCCTGCTGAATAAACAGTGACTCGGTACAGTTACACAGTGAGTGATCCTCACCCTGCTGAATGAACAGTGACTCTGCACATTTACACAGTGAGTGATCCTCTTCCTGAATAAACAGTGACTCTGTACAGTTACACAGTGAGTGATCCTCACCCTGAATAAACAGTGACTCTGTACAGTTACACAGTGAGTGATCCTCACACTGAATAAACAGTGACTCTGTACAGTTACACAGTGAGTGATCCTCACCCTGCTGAATAAACAGTGACTCGGTACAGTTACACAGTGAGTGATCCTCACCCTGCTGAATAAACAGTGACTCTGTACAGTTACACAGTGAGTGATCCTCTTCATGAATAAAAAGTGACTCTGTACAGTTACACAGTGAGTGATCCTCACCCTGAATAAACAGTGACTCTGTAGTTACATAGTGGGTGATCCTCACCCTGAATAAACAGTGACTCTGTACAGTGAAACAGTGAGTGATCCTCACCCTGCTGAATAAACAGAGACTCTGTACAGTTACACAGTGAGTGACCCTCACCCTGAATAAACAGTGACTCTGTACAGTTACACAGTGAGTGATCCTCACTTTGAATAAACAGTGACTCTGTACAGTTACACAGTGAGTGAACCTCACCCTGAATAAACAGTGACTCTGTACAGTTACACAGTGAGTGATCCTCACCCTGAATAAACAGTAACTCGGTACAGTTACACAGTGAGTGATCCTCACCCTGAATAAACAGTGACTCTGTACAGTTACACAGTGGGTGATCGTCACCCTGCTGAATAAACAGTGACTCTGTACAGTTACACAGTGAGTGATCCTCACCCTGAATAAACAGTGACTCTGTAGTTACATAGTGAGTGATCCGCACCCTGAATAAACAGTGACTCTGTACAGTTACACAGTGAGTGATCCTCACCCTGAATAAACAGTGACTCTGTACAGTTACACAGTGAGCGATCCTCGCCCTGAATAAGCAGTAACTCGGTACAGTTACACAGTGAGTGATCCTCACCCTGAATAAACAGTGACTCTGTACAGTTACACAGTGAGTGACCCTCACCCTGCTGAATAAACAGTGACTGTACAGTTACACAGTGAGTGATCCTCACCCTGAATAAACAGTGACTCTGTACATTTACACAGTGAGAGATCCTCACCCTGCTGAATAAACAGTGACTCTGTACAGTTACACAGTGAGTGATCCTCACCCTGAATAAACAGTGACTCTGTACAGTTACACAGTGAGTGATCTTCACCCTGAATAAACAGTGACTCTGTACAGTTACACAGTGAGTGAACCTCACACTGAATAAACAGTGACTCTGTACAGTTACACAGTGAGTGCAACTCACCCTGAATAAACAGTGACTCTGTACAGTTACACAGTGAGTGATCCTCACCCTGAATAAACAGTGACTCTGTACAGTTGCACAGTGAGTGATCCTCACCCTGAATAAACAGTGACTCTGTACAGTTACACAGTGAGTGATCCTCACCCTGAATAAACAGTGACTCTGTACAGTTACACAGTGAGTGATCCTCACCCTGATTAAAAATGTGACTCTGTACAGTTACACAGTGAGTGATCCTCACCCTGAATGAACAGTGACTCTGTACAGTTACACAGTGAGTGATCCTCACCATGCTGAATAAACAGTGACTCTGTACAGTTACACAGTGAGTGATCCTCACCCTGCTGAATAAACAGAACTCTGTACAGTTACACAGTGATCCTCACCATGCTGAATAAACAGTGTCTCTGTACAGTTACACAGTGAGTGATCCTCACCCTGCTGAATAAACAGAACTCTGTACAGTTACACAGTGAGTGATCCTCACCCTGAATAAACAGTGACTCTGTACAGTTACACAGTGAGCGATCCTCACCCTGAATAAACAGTGACTCTGTAGTTACAGAGTGAGTGATCCTCACCCTGAATAAACAGCGACTCTGAACAGTTACACAGTGAGTGATCCTCACCCTGCTGAATAAACAGTGACTCTGTACAGTTACACAGTGAGCGATCCTCACCCTGAATAAACAGTGACTCTGTATAGTTACACAGTGAGTGATCCTCACCCTGAATAAACAGTGACTCTGTACAGTTACACAGTGAGTGATCCTCACCCTGCTGAATAAACAGTGACTGTACAGTTACACAGTGAGTGATCCTCACCCTGAATAAACAGTGACTCTGTACAGTTACACAGTGAGCGATCCTCACCCTGAATAAACAGTGACTCTGTAGTTACATAGTGAGTGATCTTCACCCTGAATAAACAGTGACTCTGTACAGTTACACAGTGAGTGATCCTCACCCTGAATAAACAGTGACTCTGTACAGTTACACAGTGAGTGATCCTCACCCTCAATAAACAGTGACTCTGTACAGTTACACAGTGAGTGATCCTCTTCCTGAATAAACAGTGACTCTGTACAGTTACACGGTGAGTGATCCTGACCCTGAATAAACAGTGACTCTGTACAGTTACACAGTGACTGACCCTCACCCTGAATAAACAGTGACTCTGTACATTTACACAGTGAGTGACCCTCACCCTGAATAATCATTGACTCTGTACAGTTACACAGTGAGTGACCCTCACCCTGAATAAACAGTGACTCTGTACAGTTACACAGTGAGTGATCCTCACCCTGAATGAACAGTGACTCTGTACAGTTACACAGTGAGTGATCCTCACCCTGCTGAATAAATAGTGACTCTGTACAGTTACACAGTGAGTGATCCACTTCCTGAATAAACAGTGACTCTGTACAGTTACACAGTGAGTGACCCTCACCCTGCTGCATAAACAGTGACTCTGTACAGTTACACAGTGAGATGATCCTTACCCTGCTGAATAAACAGTGACTCTGTACAGTTACACAGTGAGTGATCCACTTCCTGAATAAACAGTGACTCTGTACAGTTACACAGTGAGATGATCCTTACCCTGCTGAATAAACAGTGACTCTGTACAGTTACACAGTGAGTGATCCTCACCCTGAATAAACAGTGACTCTGTACAGTTACACAGTGAGTGATCCTCACCCTGAATAAACAGTGACTCTGTACAGTTACACAGTGAGTGATCCTCACCCTGAATAAACAGTGACTCTGTACAGTTACACAGTGAGTGATCCTCACCCTGCTGAATAAACAGTGACTCTGTACAGTTACACAGTGAGTGATCCTCACCCTGCTGAATAAACAGTGACTCTGTACAGTTACACAGTGAGTGACCCTCACCCTGCTGAATAAACAGTGACTCTGTACAGTTACACAGTGAGTGATCCTCACCCTGAATAAACAGTGACTCTGTAGTTACATAGTGAGTGATCCTCACCCTGAATAAACAGTGACTCTGTACAGTTACACAGTGAGTGATCCTCACCCTGCTGAATAAACAGAGACTCTGTACAGTTACACAGTGAGTGATCCTCAGCCTGCTGAATAAACAGTGACTCTGTACAGTTACACAGTGAGTGATCCTCACCCTGAATAAACAGTGACTCTGTACAGTTACACAGTGAGTGATCCTCGCCCTGAATAAGCAGTAACTCGGTACAGTTACACAGTGAGTGATCCTCACCCTGAATAAACAGTGACGCTGTACAGTTACACAGTGAGTGACCCTCACCCTGCTGAATAAACAGTGACTGTACAGTTACACAGTGAGTGATCCTCACCCTGAATAAACAGTGACTCTGTACAGTTACACAGTGAGTGACCCTCACCCTGAATAAACAGTGACTCTGTACAGTTACACAGTGAGTGATCCTCACCCTGCTGAATAAACAGTGACTGTACAGTTACACAGTGAGTGATCCTCACCTTGCTGAATAAACAGTGACTCTGTAAAGTTACACAGTGAGTGATCCTCACACTGAATAAACAGTGTCTCTGTACAGTTACACAGTGAGTGACCCTCACCCTGCTGAATAAACAGTTACTCTGTACAGTTACACAGTGAGTGATCCTCACCCTGAATAAACAGTGACTCTGTACAGTTACACAGTGAGTGACCCTCACCCTGCTGAATAAACAGTGACTCTGTAGTTACATAGTGAGTGATCTTCACCCTGAATAAACAGTGACTCTGTATAGTTACACAGTGAGTGATCCTCACCCTGAATAAACAGTGACTCTGTACAGTTACACAGTGAGTGATCCTCACCCTCAATAAACAGTGACTCTGTACAGTTACACAGTGAGTGATCCTCTTCCTGAATAAACAGGGACTCTGTACAGTTACACGGTGAGTGATCCTGACCCTGAATAAACAGTGACTCTGTACAGTTACACAGTGAGTGACCCTCACCCTGAATAAACAGTGACTCTGTACATTTACACAGTGAGTGACCCTCACCCTGAATAATCATTGACTCTGTACAGTTACACAGTGAGTGACCCTCACCCTGAATAAACAGTGACTCTGTACAGTTACACAGTGAGTGATCCTCACCCTGAATGAACAGTGACTCTGTACAGTTACACAGTGAGTGATCCTCACCCTGCTGAATAAACAGGGACTCTGTACAGTTACACAGTGAGTGATCCACTTCCTGAATAAACAGTGACTCTGTACAGTTACACAGTGAGTGACCCTCACCCTGCTGCATAAACAGTGACTCTGTACAGTTACACAGTGAGATGATCCTTACCCTGCTGAATAAACAGTGACTCTGTACAGTTACACAGTGAGTGATCCACTTCCTGAATAAACAGTGACTCTGTACAGTTACACAGTGAGATGATCCTTACCCTGCTGAATAAACAGTGACTCTGTACAGTTACACAGTGAGTGATCCTCACCCTGAATAAACAGTGACTCTGTACAGTTACACAGTGAGTGATCCTCACCCTGAATAAACAGTGACTCTGTACAGTTACACAGTGAGTGATCCTCACCCTGAATAAACAGTGACTCTGTACAGTTACACAGTGAGTGATCCTCACCCTGCTGAATAAACAGTGACTCTGTACAGTTACACAGTGAGTGATCCTCACCCTGCTGAATAAACAGTGACTCTGTACAGTTACACAGTGAGTGATCGTCACCCTGCTGAATAAACAGTGACTCTGTACAGTTACACAGTGAGTGATCCTCACCCTGAATAAACAGTGACTCTGTAGTTACATAGTGAGTGATCCTCACCCTGAATAAACAGTGACTCTGTACAGTTACACAGTGAGTGATCCTCACCCTGCTGAATAAACAGAGACTCTGTACAGTTACACAGTGAGTGATCCTCAGCCTGCTGAATAAACAGTGACTCTGTACAGTTACACAGTGAGTGATCCTCACCCTGAATAAACAGTGACTCTGTACAGTTACACAGTGAGTGATCCTCGCCCTGAATAAGCAGTAACTCGGTACAGTTACACAGTGAGTGATCCTCACCCTGAATAAACAGTGACTCTGTACAGTTACACAGTGAGTGACCCTCACCCTGCTGAATAAACAGTGACTGTACAGTTACACAGTGAGTGATCCTCACCCTGAATAAACAGTGACTCTGTACAGTTACACAGTGAGTGACCCTCACCCTGAATAAACAGTGACTCTGTACAGTTACACAGTGAGTGATCCTCACCCTGCTGAATAAACAGTGACTGTACAGTTACACAGTGAGTGATCCTCACCTTGCTGAATAAACAGTGACTCTGTAAAGTTACACAGTGAGTAATCCTCACACTGAATAAACAGTGTCTCTGTACAGTTACACAGTGAGTGACCCTCACCCTGCTGAATAAACAGTTACTCTGTACAGTTACACAGTGAGTGATCCTCACCCTGAATAAACAGTGACTCTGTACAGTTACACAGTGAGTGACCCTCACCCTGCTGAATAAACAGTGACTCTGTACAGTTAAAAAGTGAGTGATCCTCACACTGAATAAACAGTGTCTCTCTACAGTTACACAGTGAGTGACCCTCACCCTGCTGAATAAACAGTTACTCTGTACAGTTACACAGTGAGTGAACCTCACCCTGAATAAACAGTGACTCTGTACAGTTACACAGTGAGTGACCCTCACCCTGCTGAATAAACAGTGACTCGGTACAGTTACACAGTGAGTGATCCTCACCCTGCTGAATGAACAGTGACTCTGCACATTTACACAGTGAGTGATCCTCTTCCTGAATAAACAGTGACTCTGTACAGTTACACAGTGAGTGATCCTCACCCTGAATAAACAGTGACTCTGTACAGTTACACAGTGAGTGATCCTCACACTGAATAAACAGTGACTCTGTACAGTTACACAGTGAGTGATCCTCACCCTGCTGAATAAACAGTGACTCGGTACAGTTACACAGTGAGTGATCCTCACCCTGCTGAATAAACAGTGACTCTGTACAGTTACACAGTGAGTGATCCTCTTCATGAATAAAAAGTGACTCTGTACAGTTACACAGTGAGTGATCCTCACCCTGAATAAACAGTGACTCTGTAGTTACATAGTGGGTGATCCTCACCCTGAATAAACAGTGACTCTGTACAGTGAAACAGTGAGTGATCCTCACCCTGCTGAATAAACAGAGACTCTGTACAGTTACACAGTGAGTGAACCTCATCCTGAATAAACAGTGACTCTGTACAGTTACACGGTGAGTGATCCTCGCCCTGAATAAACAGTGACTATGTACAGTTACACAGTGAGTGACCCTCACCCTGAATAAACAGTGACTCTGTACAGTTACACAGTGAGTGATCCTCACCCTGAATAAACAGTGACTCTGTACAGTTACACAGTGAGTGAACCTCACCCTGAATAAACAGTGACTCTGTACAGTTACACAGTGAGTGATCCTCACCCTGAATAAACAGTAACTCGGTACAGTTACACAGTGAGTGATCCTCACCCTGAATAAACAGTGACTCTGTACAGTTACACAGTGAGTGATCGTCACCCTGCTGAATAAACAGTGACTCTGTACAGTTACACAGTGAGTGATCCTCACCCTGAATAAACAGTGACTCTGTAGTTACATAGTGAGTGATCCTCACCCTGAATAAACAGTGACTCTGTACAGTTACACAGTGAGTGATCCTCACCCTGCTGAATAAACAGAGACTCTGTACAGTTACACAGTGAGTGATCCTCAGCCTGCTGAATAAACAGTGACTCTGTACAGTTACACAGTGAGTGATCCTCACCCTGAATAAACAGTGACTCTGTACAGTTACACAGTGAGTGATCCTCGCCCTGAATAAGCAGTAACTCGGTACAGTTACACAGTGAGTGATCCTCACCCTGAATAAACAGTGACTCTGTACAGTTACACAGTGAGTGACCCTCACCCTGCTGAATAAACAGTGACTGTACAGTTACACAGTGAGTGATCCTCACCCTGAATAAACAGTGACTCTGTACATTTACACAGTGAGAGATCCTCACCCTGCTGAATAAACAGTGACTCTGTACAGTTACACAGTGAGTGATCCTCACCCTGAATAAACAGTGACTCTGTACAGTTACACAGTGAGTGATCTTCACCCTGAATAAACAGTGACTCTGTACAGTTACACAGTGAGTGAACCTCACACTGAATAAACAGTGACTCTGTACAGTTACACAGTGAGTGCAACTCACCCTGAATAAACAGTGACTCTGTACAGTTACACAGTGAGTGATCCTCACCCTGAATAAACAGTGACTCTGTACAGTTGCACAGTGAGGGATCCTCACCCTGAATAAACAGTGACTCTGTACAGTTACACAGTGAGTGATCCTCACCCTGAATAAACAGTGACTCTGTACAGTTACACAGTGAGTGATCCTCACCCTGAATAAACAGTGACTCTGTCCAGTTACACAGTGAGTGATCCTCATCCTGCTGAATAAACAGTGACTCTGTACAGTTACACAGCGAGTGATCCTCACCCTGCTGAATAAACAGAACTCTGTACAGTTACACAGTGAGTGCAACTCACCCTGAATAAACAGTGACTCTGTACAGTTACACAGTGAGTGATCCTCACCCTGAATAAACAGTGACTCTGTACAGTTGCACAGTGAGGGATCCTCACCCTGAATAAACAGTGACTCTGTACAGTTACACAGTGAGTGATCCTCACCCTGAATAAACAGTGACTCTGTACAGTTACACAGTGAGTGATCCTCACCCTGAATAAACAGTGACTCTGTACAGTTACACAGTGAGCGAGCCTCACCCTGAATAAACAGTGACTCTGTAGTTACAGAGTGAGTGATCCTCACCCTGAATAAACAGCGACTCTGAACAGTTACACAGTGAGTGATCCTCACCCTGCTGAATAAACAGTGACTCTGTACAGTTACACAGTGAGCGATCCTCACCCTGAATAAACAGTGACTCTGTATAGTTACACAGTGAGTGATCCTCACCCTGAATAAACAGTGACTCTGTACAGTTACACAGTGAGTGATCCTCACCCTGCTGAATAAACAGTGACTGTACAGTTACACAGTGAGTGATCCTCACCCTGAATAAACAGTGACTCTGTACAGTTACACAGTGAGCGATCCTCACCCTGAATAAACAGTGACTCTGTAGTTACATAGTGAGTGATCTTCACCCTGAATAAACAGTGACTCTGTACAGTTACACAGTGAGTGATCCTCACCCTGAATAAACAGTGACTCTGTACAGTTACACAGTGAGTGATCCTCACCCTCAATAAACAGTGACTCTGTACAGTTACACAGTGAGTGATCCTCTTCCTGAATAAACAGTGACTCTGTACAGTTACACGGTGAGTGATCCTGACCCTGAATAAACAGTGACTCTGTACAGTTACACAGTGAGTGACCCTCACCCTGAATAAACAGTGACTCTGTACAGTTACACAGTGAGTGATCCTCTTCCTGAATAAACAGTGACTCTGTACAGTTACACAGTGAGTGAGCCTCACCCTGAATAAACAGTGACTCTGTACAGATACACAGTGAGTGATCCTCACCCTGAATAAACAGTGACTCTGTACAGTTACACAGTGAGTGATCCTCACCCTGCTGAATAAACAGTGACTCTGTACAGTTACACAGTGAGTGATCCACTTCCTGAATAAACAGTGACTCTGTACAGTTACACAGTGAGATGATCCTTACCCTGCTGAATAAACAGTGACTCTGTACAGTTACACAGTGAGTGATCCTCACCCTGAATAAACAGTGACTCTGTACAGTTACACAGTGAGTGATCCTCACCCTGCTGAATAAAGATTGACTCTGTACAGTTACACAGTGAGTGATCCTCACCCTGCTGAATAAACAGTGACTCTGTACAGTTACACAGTGAGTGATCCTCACCCTGAATAAACAGTGACTCTGTACAGTTACACAGTGAGTGATCCTCACCCTGCTGAATAAACAGTGACTCTGTACAGTTACACAGTGAGTGATCCTCACCCTGCTGAATAAACAGTGACTCTGTACAGTTACACAGTGAGTGATCCTCACCCTGAATAAACAGTGACTCTGTACAGTTACACAGTGAGTGATCCTCATCCTGCTGAATAAACAGTGACTCTGCACAGTTACACAGTGAGTGATCCTCACCCTGCTGAATAAACAGAACTCTGTACAGTTACACAGTGAGTGATCCTCACCCTGAATAAACAGTGACTCTGTACAGTTACACAGTGAGTGACCCTCACCCTGAATAAACAGTGACTCTGTACAGTTACACAGTGAGTGACCCTCACCCTGAATAAACAGTGACTCTGTACAGTTACACAGTGAGTGATCCTCACCCTGCTGAATAAACAGTGACTGTACAGTTACAGTGAGTGATCCTCACCTTGCTGAATAAACAGTGACTCTGTAAAGTTACACAGTGAGTGATCCTCACACTGAATAAACAGTGTCTCTGTACAGTTACACAGTGAGTGACCCTCACCCTGCTGAATAAACAGTTACTCTGTACAGTTACACAGTGAGCATTCCTCACCCTGAATAAACAGTGACTCTGTACAGTTACACAGTGAGTGATCCTCACCCTGCTGAATAAACAGTGACTCTGTACAGTTAAACATTGAGTGATCCTCACACTGAATAAACAGTGTCTCTGTACAGTTACACAGTGAGTGACCCTCACCCTGCTGAATAAACAGTTACTCTGTACAGTTACACAGTGAGTGAACCTCACCCTGAATAAACAGTGACTCTGTACAGTTACACAGTGAGCGACCCTCACCCTGCTGAATAAACAGTGACTCTGTACAGTTACACAGTGAGTGATCCTCACCCTGAATAAACAGTGACTCTGTACAGTTACACAGTGAGTGATCCTCACCCTGCTGAATAAACAGTGACTCTGTACAGTTACACAGTGAGTGATCCACTTCCTGAATAAACAGTGACTCTGTACAGTTACACAGTGAGTGACCCTCACCCTGCTGCATAAACAGTGACTCTGTACAGTTACACAGTGAGATGATCCTTACCCTGCTGAATAAACAGTGACTCTGTACAGTTACACAGTGAGTGACCCTCACCCTGCTGAATAAACAGTGACTCTGTACAGTTAAACATTGAGTGATCCTCACACTGAATAAACAGTGTCTCTGTACAGTTACACAGTGAGTGACCCTCACCCTGCTGAATAAACAGTTACTCTGTACAGTTACACAGTGAGTGAACCTCACCCTGAATAAACAGTGACTCTGTACAGTTACACAGTGAGTGACCCTCACCCTGCTGAATAAACAGTGACTCTGTACAGTTACACAGAGAGTGATCCTCACACTGAATAAACAGTGACTCTGTACAGTTACACAGTGAGTGATCCTCACCCTGAATAAACAGTGACTCTGTATAGTTACACAGTGAGTGATCCTCACCCTGCTGAATAAACAGTGACTCTGTACAGTTACACAGTGAGTGATCCTCACCCTGATTAAACAGTGACTCTGAATAGTTACACCGTGAGTGATCCTCACCCTGCTGAATAAACAGTTACTCTGTACAGTTACACAGTGAGTGATCCTCACCCTGAATAAACAGTGACTCTGTATAGTTACACAGTGAGTGATCCTCAACCTGCTGAATAAACAGTTACTCTGTACAGTTACACAGTGAGTGATCCTCACCCTGAATAACCAGTGACCCTATACAGTTACACAGAGAGTGATCCTCACCCTGCTGAATAAACAGTGACTCTGTACAGTTACACAGTGAGTGATCCTCACTCTGAATAAACAGTGACTCTGTACAGTTACACAGTGAGTGACCCTCACCCTGCTGAATAAACAGTGATGCTGTACAGTTACACAGTGAGAGATCCTTACACTGCTGAATAAACAGTGACTCTGTACAGTTACACAGTGAGTGCTCCTCACCCTGCTGAATAAACAGTGACTCTGTACCGTTACACTGAGAGTGATCCTCACCCTGCTGAATAAACAGTGACTCTGTACAGTTACATAGTGAGTGATCCTCACCCTGCTGAATAAATAGTGACTATGTACGGTTACACAGTGAGTGATCCTCACCCTGCTGAATAAACAGTGACTCTGTACAGTTACACAGTGAGTGATCCTCACCCTGCTGAATAAACAGTGACTCTGTACAGTTACACAGTGAGTGATCCTCACCCTGAATAAACAGTGACTCTGTACAGTTACACAGTGCGTGATCCTCACCCTGAATAAACAGTGACTCTGTACAGTTACACAGTGAGTGATCCTCACCCTGCTGTATAAACAGTAACTCTGTACGGTTCCACAGTGAGTGATCCTCACCCTGAATAAACAGTGACTCTGTACAGTTACACAGTGAGCGACCCTCACCCTGAATAAACAGTGACTCTGTACAGTTACACAGTGAGTGATCCTCACCCTGCTGAATAAACAGTGACTCTGTACAGTTACACAGTGAGTGACCCTCACCCGGAATAAACAGTGACTCTGTACAGTTACACAGTGAGCGACCCTCACCCTGAATAAACAGTGACTCTGTACAGTTACACAGTGAGTGATCCTCACCCTGCTGAATAAACAGTGACTCTGTACAGTTACACAATGAGTGATCCACACCCTGCTGAATAAACAGTGACTATGTACAGTTACACAGTGAGTGACCCTCACCCTGAATAAACAGTGACTCTGTACAGTTACATAGTGAGTGATCCTCACCCTGCTAAATAAACAGTGACTCTGTACAGTTACACAGTGAGTGACCCTCACCCTGCTGAATAAACAGTGACTCTGTACAGTTACACAGTGAGTGATCCTCACCCTGAATAAACAGTGACTCTGTACAGTTACACAGTGAGTGATCCTCACCCGGAATAAACAGTGACGCTGTACAGTGGCACAGTCAGTGATCCTCACTCTGAATAAACAGTGACTCTGTACAGTTACAGAGTGAGTGATCCTCACCCTGAATAAACAGTGACTCTGTACAGTTACACAGTGAGTGATCCTCACCCTGCTGAATAAACAGTGACTCTGTACAGTTACACAGTGAGTGATCCTCACCCTGAATAAACAGTGACTCTGTACAGTTACACAGTGAGTGATCCTCACCCTGAATAAACAGTGACTCTGTACAGTTACACAGTGAGTGATCCTCACCCTGCTGAATAAACAGTGACTCTAAACAGTTACACAGTGAGTGACCCTCACCCTGCTGAATAAACAGTGACTCTTTACAGTTACACAGTAAGTGATCCTCACCCTGAATAAACAGTGACTCTGTACAGTTACACAGTGAGTGATCCTCACCCTTAATAAACAGTGACTCTAAACAGTTACACAGTGAGTGAACCTCACCCTGCTGAATAAACAGTGACTCTGTACAGTTACACAGTGAGTGATCCTCACTCGGAATAATCAGTGACTCTGTACAGTTACACGGTGAGTGATCCTCACCCTGAATAAACAGTGACTCTGTACAGTTACACAGTGAGTGATCCTCACCCTGCTGAATAAACAGTGACTCTGTACAGTTACACAGTGAGTGAACCTCTTCCTGAATAAACAGTGACTCTGTACAGTTACACAGTGAGATGATCCTTACCCTGCTGAATAAACAGTGACTCTGTACAGTTACACAGTGAGTGATCCTCACCCTGAATAAACAGTGACTCTGTACAGTTACACAGTGAGTGATCCTCACCCTGCTGAATAAACAGTGACTCTGTACAGTTACACAGTGAGTGATCCTCTTCCTGAATAAACAGTGACTCTGTACAGTTACACAGTGAGTGGCCCTCACCCTGCTGAATAAACAGTGACTCTGTACAGTTACACAGTGAGTGATCCTCACCCTGAATAAACAGTGACTCTGTACAGTTACACAGTGAGTGATCCTCATCCTGCTGAATAAACAGTGACTCTGCACAGTTACACAGTGAGTGATCCTCACCCTGCTGAATAAACAGAACTCTGTACAGTTACACAGTGAGTGATCCTCACCCTGAATAAACAGTGACTCTGTACAGTTACACAGTGAGTGACCCTCACCCTGAATAAACAGTGACTCTGTACAGTTACACAGTGAGTGACCCTCACCCTGAATAAACAGTGACTCTGTACAGTTACACAGTGAGTGATCCTCACCCTGCTGAATAAACAGTGACTGTACAGTTACAGTGAGTGATCCTCACCTTGCTGAATAAACAGTGACTCTGTAAAGTTACACAGTGAGTGATCCTCACACTGAATAAACAGTGTCTCTGTACAGTTACACTGTGAGTGATCCTCACCCTGCTGAATAAACAGTGACTCTGTACAGTTACATAGTGAGTGATCCTCACCCTGCTGAATAAATAGTGACTCTGTACAGTTACATAGTGAGTGATCCTCACCCTGCTGAATAAATAGTGACTATGTACGGTTACACAGTGAGTGATCCTCACCCTGCTGAATAAACAGTGACTCTGTACAGTTACACAGTGAGTGATCCTCACCCTGCTGAATAAACAGTGACTCTGTACAGTTACACAGTGAGTGATCCTCACCCTGCTGAATAAACAGTGACTCTGTACAGTTACACAGTGAGTGATCCTCACCCTGAATAAACAGTGACTCTGTACAGTTACACAGTGCGTGATCCTCACCCTGAATAAACAGTGACTCTGTACAGTTACACAGTGAGTGATCCTCACCCTGCTGAATAAACAGTGACTCTGTACGGTTCCACAGTGAGTGATCCTCACCCTGAATAAACAGTGACTCTGTACAGTTACACAGTGAGCGACACTCACCCTGAATAAACAGTGACTCTGTACAGTTACACAGTGAGTGATCCTCACCCTGCTGAATAAACAGTGACTCTGTACAGTTACACAGTGAGTGACCCTCACCCGGAATAAACAGTGACTCTGTACAGTTACACAGTGAGCGACCCTCACCCTGAATAAACAGTGACTCTGTACAGTTACACAGTGAGTGATCCTCACCCTGCTGAATAAACAGTGACTCTGTACAGTTACACAGTGAGTGATCCACACCCTGCTGAATAAACAGTGACTATGTACAGTTACACAGTGAGTGACCCTCACCCTGAATAAACAGTGACTCTGTACAGTTACACAGTGAGTGATCCTCACCCTGCTAAATAAACAGTGACTCTGTACAGTTACACAGTGAGTGATCCTCACCCTGCTAAATAAACAGTGACTCTGTACAATTACACAGTCAGTGATCCTCACTCTGAATAAACAGTGACTCTGTACAGTTACAGAGTGAGTGATCCTCACCCTGAATAAACAGTGACTCTGTACAGTTACACAGTGAGTGATCCTCACCCTGCTGAATAAACAGTGACTCTGTACAGTTACACAGTGAGTGATCCTCACCCTGAATAAACAGTGACTCTGTACAGTTACACAGTGAGTGATCCTCACCCTGCTGAATAAACAGTGACTCTAAACAGTTACACAGTGAGTGACCCTCACCCTGCTGAATAAACAGTGACTCTTTACAGTTACACAGTAAGTGATCCTCACCCTGAATAAACAGTGACTCTGTACAGTTACACAGTGAGTGATCCTCACCCTTAATAAACAGTGACTCTAAACAGTTACACAGTGAGTGAACCTCACCCTGCTGAATAAACAGTGACTCTGTACAGTTACACAGTGAGTGATCCTCACTCGGAATAATCAGTGACTCTGTACAGTTACACGGTGAGTGATCCTCACCCTGAATAAACAGTGACTCTGTACAGTTACACAGTGAGTGATCCTCACCCTGCTGAATAAACAGTGACTCTGTACAGTTACACAGTGAGTGAACCTCTTCCTGAATAAACAGTGACTCTGTACAGTTACACAGTGAGATGATCCTTACCCTGCTGAATAAACAGTGACTCTGTACAGTTACACAGTGAGTGATCCTCACCCTGAATAAACAGTGACTCTGTACAGTTACACAGTGAGTGATCCTCACCCTGCTGAATAAACAGTGACTCTGTACAGTTACACAGTGAGTGATCCTCTTCCTGAATAAACAGTGACTCTGTACAGTTACACAGTGAGTGGCCCTCACCCTGCTGAATAAACAGTGACTCTGTACAGTTACACAGTGAGTGATCCTCACCCTGAATAAACAGTGACTCTGTACAGTTACACAGTGAGTGATCCTCATCCTGCTGAATAAACAGTGACTCTGCACAGTTACACAGTGAGTGATCCTCACCCTGCTGAATAAACAGAACTCTGTACAGTTACACAGTGAGTGATCCTCACCCTGAATAAACAGTGACTCTGTACAGTTACACAGTGAGTGACCCTCACCCTGAATAAACAGTGACTCTGTACAGTTACACAGTGAGTGACCCTCACCCTGAATAAACAGTGACTCTGTACAGTTACACAGTGAGTGATCCTCACCCTGCTGAATAAACAATAAACAGTGACTGTACAGTTACAGTGAGTGATCCTCACCTTGCTGAATAGGCCACACTTGGAGTATAGTGTTCAATTCTGGTCGCCACACTACCAGAAGGATGTGGAGGCTTTAGAGAGGGTGCAGAAGAGATTTACCAGAATGTTGCCTGGTATGGAGGGCATAAGCTATGAGGAGCGATTGAATAAACTCGGTTTGTTCTCACTGGAACGAAGGAGGTTGAGGGGCGACCTGATAGAGGTATACAAAATTATGAGGGGCATAGACAGAGTGGATAGTCAGAGGCTTTTCCCCAGGGTAGAGGGGTCAATTACTAGGGGGCATAGGTTTAAGGTGAGAGGGGCAAAGTTTAGAGTAGATGTACGAGGCAAGTTTTTTACGCAGAGGGTAGTGGGTGCCTGGAACTCACTACCGGAGGAGGTAGTGGAGGCAGGGACGATAGGGACATTTAAGGGGCATCTTGACAAATATATGAATAGGATGGGAATAGAAGGATACGGACCCAGGAAGTGTAGAAGATTGTAGTTTAGTCGGGCAGTATGGTCGGCACGGGCTTGGAGGGCCGAAGGGCCTGTTCCTGTGCTGTACATTTCTTTGTTCTTTGTTTGTTTGAATAAACAGTGACTCTGTAAAGTTACACAGTGAGTGATCCTCACACTGAATAAACAGTGTCTCTGTACATTTACACAGTGAGTGACCCTCACCCTGCTGAATAAACAGTTACTCTGTACAGTTACACAGTGAGTGACCATCACCATGCTGAATAAACAGTGACTCTGTACAGTTACACAGTGAGTGATCCTCACCCTGCTGAATAAACAGTGACTCTGAACAGTTAAACATTGAGTGATCCTCACACTGAATAAACAGTGTCTCTGTACAGTTACACAGTGAGTGACCCTCACCCTGCTGAATAAACAGTTACTCTGTACAGTTACACAGTGAGTGAACCTCACCCTGAATAAACAGTGACTCTGTACAGTTACACAGTGAGTGACCCTCACCCTGCTGAATAAACAGTGACTCTGTACAGTTACACAGTGAGTGATCCTCACCCTGAATAAACAGTGACTCTGTACAGTTACACAGTGAGTGATCCTCACCCTGCTGAATAAACAGTGACTCTGTACAGTTACGCAGTGAGTGATCCACTTCCTGAATAAACAGTGACTCTGTACAGTTACACAGTGAGTGACCCTCACCCTGCTGCATAAACAGTGACTCTGTACAGTTACACAGTGAGATGATCCTTACCCTGCTGAATAAACAGTGACTCTGTACAGTTACACAGTGAGTGACCCTCACCCTGCTGAATAAACAGTGACTCTGTACAGTTAAACATTGAGTGATCCTCACACTGAATAAACAGTGTCTCTGTACAGTTACACAGTGAGTGACCCTCACCCTGCTGAATAAACAGTTACTCTGTACAGTTACACAGTGAGTGAACCTCACCCTGAATAAACAGTGACTCTGTACAGTTACACAGTGAGTGACCCTCACCCTGCTGAATAAACAGTGACTCTGTACAGTTACACAGAGAGTGATCCTCACACTGAATAAACAGTGACTCTGTACAGTTACACAGTGAGTGATCCTCACCCTGAATAAACAGTGACTCTGTATAGTTACACAGTGAGTGATCCTCACCCTGCTGAATAAACAGTGACTCTGTACAGTTACACAGTGAGTGATCCTCACGCTGATTAAACAGTGACTCTGAATAGTTACACCGTGAGTGATCCTCACCCTGCTGAATAAACAGTTACTCTGTACAGTTACACAGTGAGTGATCCTCACCCTGAATAAACAGTGACCCTATACAGTTACACAGAGAGTGATCCTCACCCTGCTGAATAAACAGTGACTCTGTACAGTTACACAGTGAGTGATCCTCACTCTGAATAAACAGTGACTCTGTACAGTTACACAGTGAGTGACCCTCACCCTGCTGAATAAACAGTGATGCTGTACAGTTACACAGTGAGAGATCCTTACACTGCTGAATAAACAGTGACTCTGTACAGTTACACAGTGAGTGCTCCTCACCCTGCTGAATAAACAGTGACTCTGTACCGTTACACTGTGAGTGATCCTCACCCTGCTGAATAAACAGTGACTCTGTACAGTTACATAGTGAGTGATCCTCACCCTGCTGAATAAATAGTGACTATGTACGGTTACACAGTGAGTGATCCTCACCCTGCTGAATAAACAGTGACTCTGTACAGTTACACAGTGAGTGATCCTCACCCTGCTGAATAAACAGTGACTCTGTACAGTTACACAGTGAGTGATCCTCACCCTGAATAAACAGTGACTCTGTACAGTTACACAGTGCGTGATCCTCACCCTGAATAAACAGTGACTCTGTACAGTTACACAGTGAGTGATCCTCACCCTGCTGAATAAACAGTGACTCTGTACGGTTCCACAGTGAGTGATCCTCACCCTGAATAAACAGTGACTCTGTACAGTTACACAGTGAGCGACCCTCACCCTGAATAAACAGTGAATCTGTACAGTTACACAGTGAGTGATCCTCACCCTGCTGAATAAACAGTGACTCTGTACAGTTACACAGTGAGTGACCCTCACCCGGAATAAACAGTGACTCTGTACAGTTACACAGTGAGCGACCCTCACCCTGAATAAACAGTGACTCTGTACAGTTACACAGTGAGTGATCCTCACCCTGCTGAATAAACAGTGACTCTGTACAGTTACACAGTGAGTGATCCACACCCTGCTGAATAAACAGTGACTATGTACAGTTACACAGTGAGTGACCCTCACCCTGAATAAACAGTGACTCTGTACAGTTACACAGTGAGTGATCCTCACCCTGCTAAATAAACAGTGACTCTGTACAGTTACACAGTGAGTGATCCTCACCCGGAATAAACAGTGACGCTGTACAGTGACACAGTCAGTGATCCTCACTCTGAATAAACAGTGACTCTGTACAGTTACAGAGTGAGTGATCCTCACCCTGAATAAACAGTGACTCTGTACAGTTACACAGTGAGTGATCCTCACCCTGCTGAATAAACAGTGACTCTGTACAGTTACACAGTGAGTGATCCTCACCCTGAATAAACAGTGACTCTGTACAGTTACACAGTGAGTGATCCTCACCCTGCTGAATAAACAGTGACTCTAAACAGTTACACAGTGAGTGACCCTCACCCTGCTGAATAAACAGTGACTCTTTACAGTTACACAGTAAGTGATCCTCACCCTGAATAAACAGTGACTCTGTACAGTTACACAGTGAGTGATCCTCACCCTTAATAAACAGTGACTCTAAACAGTTACACAGTGAGTGAACCTCACCCTGCTGAATAAACAGTGACTCTGTACAGTTACACAGTGAGTGATCCTCACTCGGAATAATCAGTGACTCTGTACAGTTACACGGTGAGTGATCCTCACCCTGAATAAACAGTGACTCTGTACAGTTACACAGTGAGTGATCCTCACCCTGCTGAATAAACAGTGACTCTCTACAGTTACACAGTGAGTGAACCTCTTCCTGAATAAACAGTGACTCTGTACAGTTACACAGTGAGATGATCCTTACCCTGCTGAATAAACAGTGACTCTGTACAGTTACACAGTGAGTGATCCTCACCCTGAATAAACAGTGACTCTGTACAGTTACACAGTGAGTGATCCTCACCCTGCTGAATAAACAGTGACTCTGTACAGTTACACAGTGAGTGGCCCTCACCCTGCTGAATAAACAGTGACTCTGTACAGTTACACAGTGAGTGATCCTCACCCTGAATAAACAGTGACTCTGTACAGTTACACAGTGAGTGATCCTCACCCTGCTGAATAAACAGTGACTCTGTACAGTTACACAGTGAGTGATCCTCACCCTGCTGAATAAACAGTGACTCTGTACAGTTACACAGTGAGTGATCCTCACCCTGAATAAACAGTGACTCTGTACAGTTACACAGTGAGTGATCCTCATCCTGCTGAATAAACAGTGACTCTGCACAGTTACACAGTGAGTGCTCCTCACCCCGCTGAATAAACAGTGACTCTGTACCGTTACACTGTGAGTGATCCTCACCCTGCTGAATAAACAGTGACTCTGTACAGTTACATAGTGAGTGATCCTCACCCTGCTGAATTAATAGTGACTATGTACAGTTACACAGTGAGTGATCCTCACCCTGCTGAATAAACAGTGACTCTGTACAGTTACACAGTGAGTGATCCTCACCCTGCTGAATAAACAGTGACTCTGTACAGTTACACAGTGAGTGATCCTCACCCTGAATAAACAGTGACTCTGTACAGTTACACAGTGCGTGATCCTCACCCTGAATAAACAGTGACTCTGTACAGTTACACAGTGAGTGATCCTCACCCTGCTGAATAAACAGTGACTCTGTACGGTTCCACAGTGAGTGATCCTCACCCTGAATAAACAGTGACTCTGTACAGTTACACAGTGAGCGACCCTCACCCTGAATAAACAGTGACTCTGTACAGTTACACAGTGAGTGATCCTCACCCTGCTGAATAAACAGTGACTCTGTACAGTTACACAGTGAGTGACCCTCACCCGGAATAAACAGTGACTCTGTACAGTTACACAGTGAGCGACCCTCACCCTGAATAAACAGTGACTCTGTACAGTTACACAGTGAGTGATCCTCACCCTGCTGAATAAACAGTGACTCTGTACAGTTACACAGTGAGTGATCCACACCCTGCTGAATAAACAGTGACTCTGTACAGTTACACAGTGAGTGACCCTCAGCCTGAATAAACAGTGACTCTGTACAGTTACACAGTGAGTGATCCTCACCCTGCTAAATAAACAGTGACTCTGTACAGTTACACAGTGAGTGATCCTCACCCGGAATAAACAGTGACGCTGTACAGTGGCATAGTCAGTGATCCTCACTCTGAATAAACAGTGACTCTGTACAGTTACAGAGTGAGTGATCCTCACCCTGAATAAACAGTGACTCTGTACAGTTACACAGTGAGTGATCCTCACCCTGCTGAATAAACAGTGACTCTGTACAGTTACACAGTGAGTGATCCTCACCCTGAATAAACAGTGACTCTGTACAGTTACACAGTGAGTGATCCTCACCCTGCTGAATAAACAGTGACTCTAAACAGTTACACAGTGAGTGACCCTCACCCTGCTGAATAAACAGTGACTCTTTACAGTTACACAGTAAGTGATCCTCACCCTGAATAAACAGTGACTCTGTACAGTTACACAGTGAGTGATCCTCACCCTTAATAAACAGTGACTCTAAACAGTTACACAGTGAGTGAACCTCACCCTGCTGAATAAACAGTGACTCTGTCCAGTTACACAGTGAGTGATCCTCACTCGGAATAATCAGTGACTCTGTACAGTTACACGGTGAGTGATCCTCACCCTGAATAAACAGTGACTCTGTACAGTTACACAGTGAGTGATCCTCACCCTGCTGAAAAAACAGTGACTCTGTACAGTTACACAGTGAGTGAACCTCTTCCTGAATAAACAGTGACTCTGTACAGTTACACAGTGAGATGATCCTTACCCTGCTGAATAAACAGTGACTCTGTACAGTTACACAGTGAGTGATCCTCACCCTGAATAAACAGTGACTCTGTACAGTTACACAGTGAGTGATCCTCACCCTGCTGAATAAACAGTGACTCTGTACAGTTACACAGTGAGTGATCCTCTTCCTGAATAAACAGTGACTCTGTACAGTTACACAGTGAGTGGCCCTTACCCTGCTGAATAAACAGTGGCTCTGTACAGTTACACAGTGAGTGATCCTCACCCTGAATAAACAGTGACTCTGTACAGTTACACAGTGAGTGATCCTCACCCTGCTGAATAAACAGTGACTCTGTACAGTTACACAGTGAGTGATCCTCTTCCTGAATAAATAGTGACTCTGTACAGTTACACAGTGAGTGACCCTCACCCTGCTGAATAAACAGTTACTCTGTACAGTTACACAGTGAGTGATCCTCACCCTGAATAAACAGTGACTCTGTACAGTTACACAGTGAGTGACCCTCACCCTGCTGAATAAACAGTAACTCTGTACAGCTACACAGTGAGTGACCCTCACCCTGCTGAATATACAGTAACTCTGTACAGTTACACAGTGAGTGATCCTCACCCTGAATAAACAGTGACTCTGTACAGTTACACAGTGAGTGATCCTCACGCTGAATAAACAGTGACTCTGTATAGTTACACAGTGAGTGATCCTCACCCTGCTGAATAAACAGTGACTCTGTACAGTTACACAGTGAGTGACCCTCACCCTGAATAAACAGTGACTCTGTACAGTTACACACTGAGTGATCCTCACCATGCTGAATAAACAGTGACTCTGTACAGTTACACAGTGAGTGACCCTCACCCTGAATAAACAGTGACTCTGTACAGTTACACAGTGAGTGATCCTCACCCTGAATAAACAGTGACTCTGTACAGTTACACAGTGACTGATCCTCACCCTGAATAAACAGTAACTCTGTACAGTTACACAGTGAGTGATCCTTCTCCTGAATAAACAGTGACTCTGTATAGTTACACAGTGAGTGATCCTCACCCTGAATAAACAGTGACTCTGTACAGTTACACAGTGAGTGATCCTCACCCTGCTGAATAAACAGTGACTCTGTACAGTTACACAGTGAGTGATCCCCACCCTGAATAAACAGTGACTATGTACAGTTACACAGTGAGTGATCCTCACCCTGCTGAATAAACAGTGACTCTGTACAGTTACACAGTGAGTGATCCTCACCCTGAATAAACAGTGACTCTGTACAGTTACACAGTGAGTGATCCTCACCCTGAATAAACAGTGACTATGTACAGTTACACAGTGAGTGATCCTCATCCTGAATAAACAGTGACTGTGGACAGTTACACAGTGAGTGACCCTCACCCTGTTGAATAAACAGTGACTCTGTACAGTTACACAGTGAGTGATCCTCACCCTGCTGAATAAACAGTGTCTCTGTACAGTTACACAGTGAGTGATCCTCACCCTGAATAAACAGTAACTCTGTACAGTTACACAGTGAGTGATCCTCACCCTGCTGAATAAACAGTGACTCTGTACAGTTACACAGTGAGTGATCCTCACCCTGCATAAACAGTGACTCTGTACAGTTACACAGTGAGTGATCCTTATCCAGAATAAACAGTGACTCTGTACAGTTACACAGTGAGTGATCCTCACCCTGAATAAACAGTGACTCTGTACAGTTACACAGTGAGTGATCCTTATCCAGAATAAACAGTGACTGTGTACAGTTACACAGTGAGTGATCCTCTTCCTGAATAAATAGTGACTCTGTACAGTTACACAGTGAGTGACCCTCACCCTGCTGAATAAACAGTTACTCTGTACAGTTACACAGTGAGTGATCCTCACCCTGAATAAACAGTGACTCTGTACAGTTACACAGTGAGTGACCCTCACCCTGCTGAATAAACAGTAACTCTGTACAGTTACACAGTGAGTGACCCTCACCCTGCTGAATAAACAGTAACTCTGTACAGTTACACAGTGAGTGATCCTCACCCTGAATAAACAGTGACTCTGTACAGTTACACAGTGAGTGATCCTCACGCTGAATAAACAGTGACTCTGTGTAGTTACACAGTGAGTGATCCTCACCCTGCTGAATAAACAGTGACTCTGTACAGTTACACAGTGAGTGACCCTCACCCTGAATAAACAGTGACTCTGTACAGTTACACACTGAGTGATCCTCACCATGCTGAATAAACAGTGACTCTGTACAGTTACACAGTGAGTGATCCTCACCCTGAATAAACAGTAACTCTGTACAGTTACACAGTGAGTGATCTTTATCCTGAATAAACAGTGACTCTGTATAGTTACACAGTGAGTGATCCTCACCCTGAATAAACAGTGACTCTGTACAGTTACACAGTGAGTGATCCTCACCCTGCTGAATAAACAGTGACTCTGTACAGTTACACAGTGAGTGATCCCCACCCTGAATAAACAGTGACTATGTACAGTTACACAGTGAGTGATCCTCACCCTGCTGAATAAACAGTGACTCTGTACAGTTACACAGTGAGTGATCCTCACCCTGAATAAACAGTGACTCTGTACAGTTACACAGTGAGTGATCCTCACCCTGAATAAACAGTGACTATGTACAGTTACACAGTGAGTGATCCTCACCCTGAATAAACAGTGACTGTGGACAGTTACACAGTGAGTGACCCTCACCCTGTTGAATAAACAGTGACTCTGTACAGTTACACAGTGAGTGATCCTCACCCTGCTGAATAAACAGTGTCTCTGTACAGTTACACAGTGAGTGATCCTCACCCTGAATAAACAGTAACTCTGTACAGTTACACAGTGAGTGATCCTCACCCTGCTGAATAAACAGTGACTCTGTACAGTTACACAGTGAGTGATCCTCACCCTGAATAAACAGTGACTCTGTACAGTTACACAGTGAGTGATCCTTATCCAGAATAAACAGTGACTCTGTACAGTTACACAGTGAGTGATCCTCACCCTGAATAAACAGTGACTCTGGACAGTTACACAGTGAGTGATCCTTATCCAGAATAAACAGTGACTCTGTACAGTTACACAGTGAGTGATCCTCACCCTGCTGAATAAACAGTGACTCTGTACAGTTACACAGTGAGTGATCCTCACCCTGCTGAATAAACAGTGACTCTGTACAGTTACACAGTGAGTGATCCTCACCCTGCTGAATAAACAGTGACTCTGTACAGTTACACAGTGAGTGATCCTCACCCTGCTGAATAAACAGTGACTCTGTACAGTTACACAGTGAGTGATCCTCACGCTGAATAAACAGTAACTCTGTACAGTTACACAGTGAGTGATCCTCACCCTGCTGAATAAACAGTGACTCTGTACAGTTACACAGTGAGTGATCCTCACCCTGAATAAACAGTGACTCTGTACAGTTACACAGTGAGTGATCCTTATCCAGAATAAACAGTGACTCTGTACAGTTACACAATGAGTGATCCTCACGCTGAATAAACAGTGAATCTGTACAGTTACACAGTGAGTGACCCTCACCCTGTTGAATAAACAGTGACTGTACAGTTACACAGTGAGTGATCCTCACCTTGCTGAATAAACAGTGACTCTGTAAAGTTACACAGTGAGTGACCCTCACCCTGAATAAACAGTGACTGTACAGTTACACAGTGAGTGATCCTCACCTTGCTGAATAAACAGTGACTCTGTAAAGTTACACAGTGAGTGATCCACACCCTGAATAAACAGTGTCTCTGTACAGTAACACAGTGAGTGATCCTCACCCTGCTGAATAAACAGTGTCTCTGTACAGTTACACAGTGAGTGACCCTCAACCTGCTGAATAAACAGTTACTCTGTACAGTTACACAGTGACTGATCCTCACCCTGAATAAACAGTGACTCTGTACAGTTACAAAGTGAGTGACCCTCACCCTGCTGAATAAACAGTGACTCTGTACAGTTAAACAGTGAGTGATCCTCAGACTGAATAAACAGTGTCTCTGTACAGTTACACAGTGAGTGACCCTCACCCTGCTGAATAAACAGTGACTCTGTACAGTTACACAGTGAGTGATCCTCACCCTGAATAAACAGTGACTCTGTACAGTTACACAGTGCGTGATCCTCACCCTGAATAAACAGTGACTCTCTCCAGTTCCACAGTGAGTGATCCTCACGCTGCTGAATAAACAGTGACTCTGTACAGTTACACAGTGAGTGATCCTCACCCTGAATAAACAGTGACTCTGTACAGTTACACAGTGAGTGATCCTCACTCTGCTGAATAAACAGCGACTCTGTACAGTTACACAGTGAGTGATCCTCACCCTGCTGAATAAACAGTGACTCTGTACAGTTACATAGTGAGTGATCCTCACCCTGCTGAATAAACAGTGACGCTGTACAGTGGCACAGTCAGTGATCCTCACTCTGAATAAAAAGTGACTCTGTACAGTTACACAGTGAGTGATCCTCACCCTGAATAAACAGTGACTCTGTACAGTTACATAGTGAGTGACCCTCACCCTGCTGAATAAACAGTGACTCTTTACAGTTACACAGTAAGTGATCCTCACCCTGAATAAACAGTGACTGTACAGTTACACAGTGAGTGATCCTCACCCTTAATAAACAGTGACTCTGTACAGTTACACAGTGAGTGAACCTCACCCTGCTGAATAAACAGTGACTCTGTACAGTTACACAGTGAGTGATCCTCACTCGGAATAATCAGTGACTCTGTACAGTTACACGGTAAGTGATCCTCACCCTGAATAAACAGTGACTCTGTACAGTTACACAGTGAGTGATCCTCACCCTGCTGAATAAACAGTGACTCTGTACAGTTACACAGTGAGTGAACCTCTTCCTGAATAAACAGTGACTCTGTACAGTTACACAGTGAGATGATCCTTACCCTGCTGAATAAACAGAGACTCTGTACAGTTACACAGTGAGTGATCCTCACCCTGAATAAACAGTGACTCTGTACAGTTACACAGTGAGTGATCCTCACCCTTAATAAACAGTGACTCTAAACAGTTACACAGTGAGTGAACCTCACCCTGCTGAATAAACAGTGACTCTGTACAGTTACACAGTGAGTGATCCTCACTCGGAATAATCAGTGACTCTGTACAGTTACACGGTGAGTGATCCTCACCCTGAATAAACAGTGACTCTGTACAGTTACACAGTGAGTGATCCTCACCCTGCTGAATAAACAGTGACTCTGTACAGTTACACAGTGAGTGAACCTCTTCCTGAATAAACAGTGACTCTGTACAGTTACACAGTGAGATGATCCTTACCCTGCTGAATAAACAGTGACTCTGTACAGTTACACAGTGAGTGATCCTCACCCTGAATAAACAGTGACTCTGTACAGTTACACAGTGAGTGATCCTCACCCTGCTGAATAAACAGTGACTCTGTACAGTTACACAGTGAGTGATCCTCTTCCTGAATAAACAGTGACTCTGTACAGTTACACAGTGAGTGGCCCTCACCCTGCTGAATAAACAGTGGCTCTGTACAGTTACACAGTGAGTGATCCTCACCCTGAATAAACAGTGACTCTGTACAGTTACACAGTGAGTGATCCTCACCCTGCTGAATAAACAGTGACTCTGTACAGTTACACAGTGAGTGATCCTCTTCCTGAATAAATAGTGACTCTGTACAGTTACACAGTGAGTGACCCTCACCCTGCTGAATAAACAGTTACTCTGTACAGTTACACAGTGAGTGATCCTCACCCTGAATAAACAGTGACTCTGTACAGTTACACAGTGAGTGACCCTCACCCTGCTGAATAAACAGTAACTCTGTACAGCTACACAGTGAGTGACCCTCACCCTGCTGAATAAACAGTAACTCTGTACAGTTACACAGTGAGTGATCCTCACCCTGAATAAACAGTGACTCTGTACAGTTACACAGTGAGTGATCCTCACGCTGAATAAACAGTGACTCTGTATAGTTACACAGTGAGTGATCCTCACCCTGCTGAATAAACAGTGACTCTGTACAGTTACACAGTGAGTGACCCTCACCCTGAATAAACAGTGACTCTGTACAGTTACACACTGAGTGATCCTCACCATGCTGAATAAACAGTGACTCTGTACAGTTACACAGTGAGTGATCCTCACCCTGAATAAACAGTAACTCTGTACAGTTACACAGTGAGTGATCCTTATCCTGAATAAACAGTGACTCTGTATAGTTACACAGTGAGTGATCCTCACCCTGAATAAACAGTGACTCTGTACAGTTACACAGTGAGTGATCCTCACCCTGCTGAATAAACAGTGACTCTGTACAGTTACACAGTGAGTGATCCCCACCCTGAATAAACAGTGACTATGTACAGTTACACAGTGAGTGATCCTCACCCTGCTGAATAAACAGTGACTCTGTACAGGTACACAGTGAGTGATCCTCACCCTGAATAAACAGTGACTCTGTACAGTTACACAGTGAGTGATCCTCACCCTGAATAAACAGTGACTATGTACAGTTACACAGTGAGTGATCCTCATCCTGAATAAACAGTGACTGTGGACAGTTACACAGTGAGTGACCCTCACCCTGTTGAATAAACAGTGACTCTGTACAGTTACACAGTGAGTGATCCTCACCCTGCTGAATAAACAGTGTCTCTGTACAGTTACACAGTGAGTGATCCTCACCCTGAATAAACAGTAACTCTGTACAGTTACACAGTGAGTGATCCTCACCCTGCTGAATAAACAGTGACTCTGTACAGTTACACAGTGAGTGATCCTCACCCTGAATAAACAGTGACTCTGTACAGTTACACAGTGAGTGATCCTTATCCAGAATAAACAGTGACTCTGTACAGTTACACAGTGAGTGATCCTCACCCTGAATAAACAGTGACTCTGTACAGTTACACAGTGAGTGATCCTTATCCAGAATAAACAGTGACTGTGTACAGTTACACAGTGAGTGATCCTCTTCCTGAATAAATAGTGACTCTGTACAGTTACACAGTGAGTGACCCTCACCCTGCTGAATAAACCGTTACTCTGTACAGTTACACAGTGAGTGATCCACACCCTGAATAAACAGTGACTCTGTACAGTTACACAGTGAGTGACCCTCACCCTGCTGAATAAACAGTAACTCTGTACAGTTACACAGTGAGTGACCCTCACCCTGCTGAATAAACAGTAACTCTGTACAGTTACACAGTGAGTGATCCTCACCCTGAATAAACAGTGACTCTGTACAGTTACACAGTGAGTGATCCTCACGCTGAATAAACAGTGACTCTGTGTAGTTACACAGTGAGTGATCCTCACCCTGCTGAATAAACAGTGACTCTGTACAGTTACACAGTGAGTGACCCTCACCCTGAATAAACAGTGACTCTGTACAGTTACACACTGAGTGATCCTCACCATGCTGAATAAACAGTGACTCTGTACAGTTACACAGTGAGTGATCCTCACCCTGAATAAACAGTAACTCTGTACAGTTACACAGTGAGTGATCCTTATCCTGAATAAACAGTGACTCTGTATAGTTACACAGTGAGTGATCCTCACCCTGAATAAACAGTGACTCTGTACAGTTACACAGTGAGTGATCCTCACCCTGCTGAATAAACAGTGACTCTGTACAGTTACACAGTGAGTGATCCCCACCCTGAATAAACAGTGACTATGTACAGTTACACAGTGAGTGATCCTCACCCTGCTGAATAAACAGTGACTCTGTACAGTTACACAGTGAGTGATCCTCACCCTGAATAAACAGTGACTCTGTACAGTTACACAGTGAGTGATCCTCACCCTGAATAAACAGTGACTATGTACAGTTACACAGTGAGTGATCCTCACCCTGAATAAACAGTGACTGTGGACAGTTACACAGTGAGTGACCCTCACCCTGTTGAATAAACAGTGACTCTGTACAGTTACACAGTGAGTGATCCTCACCCTGCTGAATAAACAGTGTCTCTGTACAGTTACACAGTGAGTGATCCTCACCCTGAATAAACAGTAACTCTGTACAGTTACACAGTGAGTGATCCTCACCCTGCTGAATAAACAGTGACTCTGTACAGTTACACAGTGAGTGATCCTCACCCTGAATAAACAGTGACTCTGTACAGTTACACAGTGAGTGATCCTTATCCAGAATAAACAGTGACTCTGTACAGTTACACAGTGAGTGATCCTCACCCTGAATAAACAGTGACTCTGGACAGTTACACAGTGAGTGATCCTTATCCAGAATAAACAGTGACTCTGTACAGTTACACAGTGAGTGATCCTCACCCTGCTGAATAAACAGTGACTCTGTACAGTTACACAGTGAGTGATCCTCACCCTGCTGAATAAACAGTGACTCTGTACAGTTACACAGTGAGTGATCCTCACCCTGCTGAATAAACAGTGACTCTGTACAGTTACACAGTGAGTGATCCTCACCCTGCTGAATAAACAGTGACTCTGTACAGTTACACAGTGAGTGATCCTCACGCTGAATAAACAGTAACTCTGTACAGTTACACAGTGAGTGATCCACACCCTGCTGAATAAACAGTGACTCTGTACAGTTACACAGTGAGTGATCCTCACCCTGAATAAACAGTGACTCTGTACAGTTACACAGTGAGTGATCCTTATCCAGAATAAACAGTGACTCTGTACAGTTACACAATGAGTGATCCTCACGCTGAATAAACAGTGAATCTGTACAGTTACACAGTGAGTGACCCTCACCCTGCTGAATAAACAGTGACTGTACAGTTACACAGTGAGTGATCCTCACCTTGCTGAATAAACAGTGACTCTGTAAAGTTACACAGTGAGTGACCCTCACCCTGAATAAACAGTGACTGTACAGTTACACAGTGAGTGATCCTCACCTTGCTGAATAAACAGTGACTCTGTAAAGTTACACAGTGAGTGATCCACACCCTGAATAAACAGTGTCTCTGTACAGTAACACAGTGAGTGATCCTCACCCTGCTGAATAAACAGTGTCTCTGTACAGTTACACAGTGAGTGACCCTCAACCTGCTGAATAAACAGTTACTCTGTACAGTTACACAGTGACTGATCCTCACCCTGAATAAACAGTGACTCTGTACTGTTACACAGTGAGTGACCCTCACCCTGCTGAATAAACAGTGACTCTGTACAGTTAAACAGTGAGTGATCCTCAGACTGAATAAACAGTGTCTCTGTACAGTTACACAGTGAGTGACCCTCACCCTGCTGAATAAACAGTGACTCTGTACAGTTACACAGTGAGTGATCCTCACCCTGAATAAACAGTGACTCTGTACAGTTACACAGTGCGTGATCCTCACCCTGAATAAACAGTGACTCTCTCCAGTTACACAGTGAGTGATCCTCACCCTGCTGAATAAACAGTGACTCTGTACGGTTCCACAGTGAGTGATCCTCACGCTGCTGAATAAACAGTGACTCTGTACAGTTACACAGTGAGTGATCCTCACCCTGAATAAACAGTGACTCTGTACAGTTACACAGTGAGTGATCCTCACCCTGCTGAATAAACAGCGACTCTGTACAGTTACACAGTGAGTGATCCTCACCCTGCTGAATAAACAGTGACTCTGTACAGTTACATAGTGAGTGATCCTCACCCTGCTGAATAAACAGTGACGCTGTACAGTGGCACAGTCAGTGATCCTCACTCTGAATAAAAAGTGACTCTGTACAGTTACACAGTGAGTGATCCTCACCCTGAATAAACAGTGACTCTGTACAGTTACACAGTGAGTGACCCTCACCCTGCTGAATAAACAGTGACTCTTTACAGTTACACAGTAAGTGATCCTCACCCTGAATAAACAGTGACTGTACAGTTACACAGTGAG
This sequence comes from Scyliorhinus torazame, assembly GCF_047496885.1. Lineage (NCBI taxonomy): Eukaryota > Metazoa > Chordata > Chondrichthyes > Carcharhiniformes > Scyliorhinidae > Scyliorhinus > Scyliorhinus torazame. The sequence continues at coordinate 27,689,330 of NC_092732.1, read as the reverse complement.
TGATCCTCACCCTTAATAAACAGTGACTCTGTACAGTTACACAGTGAGTGAACCTCACCCTGCTGAATAAACAGTGACTCTGTACAGTTACACAGTGAGTGATCCTCACTCGGAATAATCAGTGACTCTGTACAGTTACACGGTAAGTGATCCTCACCCTGAATAAACAGTGACTCTGTACAGTTACACAGTGAGTGATCCTCACCCTGCTGAATAAACAGTGACTCTGTACAGTTACACAGTGAGTGAACCTCTTCCTGAATAAACAGTGACTCTGTACAGTTACACAGTGAGATGATCCTTACCCTGCTGAATAAACAGAGACTCTGTACAGTTACACAGTGAGTGATCCTCACCCTGAATAAACAGTGACTCTGTACAGTTACACAGTGAGTGATCCTCACCCTGCTGAATAAACAGTGACTCTGTACAGTTACACATTGAGTGATCCTCTTCCTGAATAAGCAGTGACTCTGTACAGTTACACAGTGAGTGGCCCTCACCCTGCTGAATAAACAGTGACTCTGTACAGTTACACAGTGAGTGATCCTCACCCTGAATAAACAGTGACTCTGTACAGTTACACAGTGAGTGATCCTCACCCTGCTGAATAAACAGTGACTCTGTACAGTTACACAGTGAGTGATCCTCTTCCTGAATAAATAGTGACTCTGTACAGTTACACAGTGAGTGACCCTCACCCTGCTGAATAAACAGTTACTCTGTACAGTTACACAGTGAGTGATCCTCACCCTGAATAAACAGTGACTCTGTACAGTTACACAGTGAGTGACCCTCACCCTGCTGAATAAACAGTAACTCTGTACAGTTACACAGTGAGTGACCCTCACCCTGCTGAATAAACAGTAACTCTGTACAGTTACACAGTGAGTGATCCTCACCCTGAATAAACAGTGACTCTGTACAGTTACACAGTGAGTGATCCTCACGCTGAATAAACAGTGACTCTGTATAGTTACACAGTGAGTGATCCTCACCCTGCTGAATAAACAGTGACTCTGTACAGTTACACAGTGAGTGACCCTCACCCTGAATAAACAGTGACTCTGTACAGTTACACACTGAGTGATCCTCACCATGCTGAATAAACAGTGACTCTGTACAGTTACACAGTGAGTGATCCTCACCCTGAATAAACAGTAACTCTGTACAGTTACACAGTGAGTGATCCTTATCCTGAATAAACAGTGACTCTGTAGAGTTACACAGTGAGTGATCCTCACCCTGAATAAACAGTGACTCTGTACAGTTACACAGTGAGTGATCCTCACCCTGCTGAATAAACAGTGACTCTGTACAGTTACACAGTGAGTGATCCCCACCCTGAATAAACAGTGACTATGTACAGTTACACAGTGAGTGATCCTCACCCTGCTGAATAAACAGTGACTCTGTACAGTTACACAGTGAGTGATCCTCACCCTGAATAAACAGTGACTCTGTACAGTTACACAGTGAGTGATCCTCACCCTGAATAAACAGTGACTATGTACAGTTACACAGTGAGTGATCCTCACCCTGAATAAACAGTGACTGTGGACAGTTACACAGTGAGTGACCCTCACCCTGTTGAATAAACAGTGACTCTGTACAGTTACACAGTGAGTGATCCTCACCCTGCTGAATAAACAGTGTCTCTGTACAGTTACACAGTGAGTGATCCTCACCCTGAATAAACAGTAACTCTGTACGGTTACACACTGAGTGATCCTCACCCTGCTGAATAAACAGTGACTCTGTACAGTTACACAATGAGTGATCCTCACCCTGAATAAACAGTGACTCTGTACAGTTACACAGTGAGTGATCCTTATCCAGAATAAACAGTGACTCTGTACAGTTACACAGTGAGTGATCCTCACCCTGCTGAATAAACAGTGACTCTGTACAGTTACACAGTGAGTGATCCTCACCCTGAATAAACAGTGACTCTGTACAGTTACACAGTGAGTGATCCTCACCCTGAATAAACAGTGACTCTGTACAGTTACACAGTGAGTGATCCTCACCCTGAATAAACAGTGACTCTGTTCAGTTACACAGTGAGTGATCCTCACCCTGAATAAACAGTGACTCTGTACAGTTACACAGTGAGTGACCCTCACCCTGCTGAATAAACAGTGACTCTGTACAGTTACACAGTGAGCGATCCTCACCCTGAATAAACAGTGACTCTGTACAGTTACACAGTGAGTGATCCTCACACTGCTGAATAAACAGTGACTCTGTACAGTTACACAGTGAGTGATCCTCACTCTGAATAAACAGTGACTCTGTACAGTTACATAGTGAGTGATCCTCACCCTGAATAAACAGAACTCTGTACAGTTACACAGTGAGCGCTCCTCATCCTGAATACACAGCGACTCTGTACATTAAACAGTGAGTGATCCTCACCCTGAATAAACAGTGACTCTGTACACTTACACAGTGAGTGATCCTCACCCTGCTGCATAAACAGTGACTCTGTACAGTTACACAGTGAGTGACCCTCACCCTGCTGAATAAACAGTGACTGTACAGTTACACAGTGAGTGATCCTCACCCTGAATAAACAGTGACTCTGTACAGTTACACAGTGAGTGACCCTCACCCTGAATAAACAGTGACTCTGTACAGTTACACAGTGAGTGACCCTCACCCTGCTGAATAAACAGTGACTCTGTACAATTACACAGTGAGTGATCCTCACTCTGAATAAACAGTGACTCTGTACAGTTACTCAGTGAGTGATCCTCACCTTGCTGAATAAACAGTGACTCTGTAAAGTTACACAGTGAGTGACCCTCACCCTGAATAAACAGTGACTGTACAGTTACACAGTGAGTGATCCTCACCTTGCTGAATAAACAGTGACTCTGTAAAGTTACACAGTGAGTGATCCACACCCTGAATAAACAGTGTCTCTGTACAGTAACACAGTGAGTGATCCTCACCCTGCTGAATAAACAGTGTCTCTGTACAGTTACACAGTGAGTGACCCTCACCCTGCTGAATAAACAGTGACTCTGTACAGTTAAACAGTGAGTGATCCTCAGACTGAATAAACAGTGTCTCTGTACAGTTACACAGTGAGTGACCCTCACCCTGCTGAATAAACAGTGACTCTGTACAGTTACACAGTGAGTGATCCTCACCCTGAATAAACAGTGACTCTGTACAGTTACACAGTGCGTGATCCTCACCCTGAAAAAACAGTGACTCTCTCCAGTTACACAGTGAGTGATCCTCACGCTGCTGAATAAACAGTGACTCTGTACAGTTACACAGTGAGTGATCCTCACCCTGAATAAACAGTGACTCTGTACAGTTACACAGTGCGTGATCCTCACCCTGAATAAACAGTGACTCTCTCCAGTTACACAGTGAGTGATCCTCACGCTGCTGAATAAACAGTGACGCTGTACAGTGGCACAGTCAGTGATCCTCACTCTGAATACAAAGTGACTCTGTACAGTTACACAGTGAGTGATCCTCACCCTGAATAAACAGTGACTCTGTACAGTTACACAGTGAGTGATCCTCACCCTGCTGAATAATCAGTGACTCTGTACATTTACACAGTGAGTGATCCTCACCCTGAATAAACAGTGACTCTGTACAGTTACACAGTGAGTGATCCTCACCCTGCTGAATAAACAGTAACTCTTTACAGTTACACAGTGAGTGATCCTCACCCTGAATAAACAGTGACTATGTATAGTTACACAGTGAGTGAACCTCACCCTGCTGAATAAATAGTGACTCTGTACAGTTACACAGTGAGTGATCCTCACTCGGAATAATCAGTGACTCTGTACAGTTACACGGTGAGTGATCCTCACCCTGAATAAACAGTGACTCTGTACAGTTACACAGTGAGTGAACCTCACCCTGCTGAATAAACAGTGACTCTGTACAGTTACACAGTGAGTGAACCTCTTCCTGAATAAACAGTGACTCTGTACAGTTACACAGTGAGATGATCCTTACCCTGCTGAATAAACTGTGACTCTGTACAGTTACACAGTGAGTGATCCTCACCCTGAATAAACAGTGACTCTGTAAAGTTACACAGTGAGTGATCCTCACCCTGCTGAATAAACAGTGACTCTACAGTTACACAGTGAGTGATCCTCTTCCTGAATAAACAGTGACTCTGTACAGTTACACAGTGAGTGACCCTCACCCTGAATAAACAGTGACTCTGTACAGTTGCACAGTGAGTGATCCTCACCCTGAATAAACAGTGACTCTGTACAGTTACACAGTGAGTGATCCTCACGCTGCTGAATAAACAGTGACTCTGTACCGTTACACAGTGAGTGATCCTCACCCTGAATAAACAGTGACTGTACAGTTACACAGTGAGTGAACCTCACCCTGCTGAATAAACAGTGACTCTGTACAGTTACACAGTGAGTGATCCTCACCCTGAATAAACAGTGACTCTGTACAGTTGCACAGTGAGTGACCCTCACCCTGAATAAATAGTGACTCTGTACAGTTACACAGTGAGCGATCCTCTTCCTGAATAAACAGTGACTCTGTACAGTTACACGGTGAGTGATCCTCACCCTGAATAAACAGTGACTCTGTACAGTTACACAGTGAGTGATCCTCACCCTGCTGAATAAACAGTGACTCTGTACAGTTACACACTGAGTGATCCTCACCCTGCTGAATAAACAGTGACACTGTACAGTTACACAGTGAGTGATCCTCACCCTGAAGAAACAGTAACTCTGTACAGTTACACAGTGAGTGATCCTTATCCTGAATAAACAGTGACTCTGTACAGTTACACAGTGAGTGATCCTCACCCTGAATAAACAGTGACTCTGTACAGTTACACAGTGAGTGATCCTCACCCTGCTGAATAAACAGTGACTCTGTACAGTTACACAGTGAGTGATCCTCACCCTGAATAAACAGTGACTATGTACAGTTACACAGTGAGTGATCTTCACCCTGCTGAATAAACAGTGACTCTGTACAGTTACACAGTGAGTGATCCTCACCCTGAATAAACAGTGACTCTGTACAGTTACACAGTGAGTGATCCTCACCCTGAATAAATAGTGACTATGTACAGTTACACAGTGAGTGATCCTCACCCTGCTGAATAAACAGTGACTCTGTACAGTTACACAGTGAGTGATCCTCACCCTGCTGAATAAACAGTGACTCTGTACAGTTACACAGTGAGTGACCCTCAACCTGAATAAACAGTGACTCTGTACAGTTACACAGTGAGCGATCCTTACCCTGCTGAATAAACAGTGACTCTGCACAGTTACACAGTGAGTGACCCTCACCCTACTGAATAAACAGTGACTCTGTACAGTTACACAGTGAGTGATCCTCACCCTGCTGAATAAACAGTGTCTCTGTACAGTTACACAGTGAGTGATCCTCACCCTGAATAAACAGTGACTCTGTACAGTTACACAGTGAGTGATCCTCACCCTGCTGAATAAACAGTGACTCTGTACAGTTACACAGTGCGTGATCCTCACCCTGCTGAATAAACAGTGACTCTGTACAGTTACACAGTGAGTGATCCTCACCCTGAATAAACAGTGACTATGTACAGTTACACAGTGAGTGATCCTCACCCTGAATAAACAGTGACTGTGGACAGTTACACAGTGAGTGACCCTCACCCTGCTGAATAAACAGTGACTCTGGACAGTTACACAGTGAGTGATCCTCACCCTGCTGAATAAACAGTGTCTCTGTAAAGTTACACAGTGAGTGATCCTCACCCTGAATAACCAGTGACTCTGTACAGTTACACAGTGAGTGAACCTCACCCTGCTGAATAAACAGTGACTCTGTACAGTTACACAGTGAGTGATCCACACCCTGAATAAACAGTGACTGTGAACACTTACACAGTGAGTGATCCTCACCCTGAATAAACAGTGTCTCTGTATAGTTACACAGTGAGTGACCCTCACCCTGCTGAATAAACAGTTACTCTGTACAGTTACACAGTGAGTGATCCTAACCCTGAATAAACAGTGACTCTGTACAGTTACACAGTGAGTGATCCTCACACTGAATAAACAGTGTCTCTGTACAGTTACACAGTGAGTGACCCTCATGCTGCTGAATAAACAGTTACTCTGTACAGTTACACAGTGAGTGATCCTCAACCTGCTGAATAAACAGTTACTCTGTACAGTTACACAGTGAGTGATCCTCACCCTGAATAAACAGTGTCTCTGTACAGTTACACAGTGCGTGACCCTCACCCTGCTGAATAAACAGTGACTCTGTACACTTACACAGTGAGTGATCCTCACCCTGAATAAACAGTGACTCTGTACAGTTACACAGTGAGTGACCCTCACCCTGAATAAACAGTGACTCTGTACAGTTACACAGTGAGTGACCCTCACCCTGCTGAATAAACAGTGACTCTGTACAATTACACAGTGAGTGATCCTCACTCTGAATAAACAGTGACTCTGTACAGTTACTCAGTGAGTGATCCTCACCTTGCTGAATAAACAGTGACTCTGTAAAGTTACACAGTGAGTGACCCTCACCCTGAATAAACAGTGACTCTGTACAGTTACACAGTGAGTGATCCTCACCCTGAATAAACAGTGACTCTGTACAGTTACACAGTGAGTGATCCTCACCCTGAATAAACAGTGTCTCTGTACAGTTACACAGTGAGTGACCCTCACCCTGAATAAACAGTGACTGTACAGTTACACAGTGAGTGATCCTCACCTTGCTGAATAAACAGTGACTCTGTAAAGTTACACAGTGAGTGATCCACACCCTGAATAAACAGTGTCTCTGTACAGTAACACAGTGAGTGATCCTCACCCTGCTGAATAAACAGTGTCTCTGTACAGTTACACAGTGAGTGACCCTCACCCTGCTGAATAAACAGTGACTCTGTACAGTTAAACAGTGAGTGATCCTCAGACTGAATAAACAGTGTCTCTGTACAGTTACACAGTGAGTGACCCTCACCCTGCTGAATAAACAGTGACTCTGTACAGTTACACAGTGAGTGATCCTCACCCTGAATAAACAGTGACTCTGTACAGTTACACAGTGCGTGATCCTCACCCTGAAAAAACAGTGACTCTCTCCAGTTACACAGTGAGTGATCCTCACGCTGCTGAATAAACAGTGACTCTGTACAGTTACACAGTGAGTGATCCTCACCCTGAATAAACAGTGACTCTGTACAGTTACACAGTGCGTGATCCTCACCCTGAATAAACAGTGACTCTCTCCAGTTACACAGTGAGTGATCCTCACGCTGCTGAATAAACAGTGACGCTGTACAGTGGCACAGTCAGTGATCCTCACTCTGAATAAAAAGTGACTCTGTACAGTTACACAGTGAGTGATCCTCACCCTGAATAAACAGTGACTCTGTACAGTTACACAGTGAGTGATCCTCACCCTGCTGAATAATCAGTGACTCTGTACAGTTACACAGTGAGTGATCCTCACCCTGAATAAACAGTGACTCTGTACAGTTACACAGTGAGTGATCCTCACCCTGCTGAATAAACAGTAACTCTTTACAGTTACACAGTGAGTGATCCTCACCCTGAATAAACAGTGACTATGTATAGTTACACAGTGAGTGAACCTCACCCTGCTGAATAAATAGTGACTCTGTACAGTTACACAGTGAGTGATCCTCACTCGGAATAATCAGTGACTCTGTACAGTTACACGGTGAGTGATCCTCACCCTGAATAAACAGTGACTCTGTACAGTTACACAGTGAGTGAACCTCACCCTGCTGAATAAACAGTGACTCTGTACAGTTACACAGTGAGTGAACCTCTTCCTGAATAAACAGTGACTCTGTACAGTTACACAGTGAGATGATCCTTACCCTGCTGAATAAACTGTGACTCTGTACAGTTACACAGTGAGTGATCCTCACCCTGAATAAACAGTGACTCTGTAAAGTTACACAGTGAGTGATCCTCACCCTGCTGAATAAACAGTGACTCTGTACAGTTACACAGTGAGTGATCCTCTTCCTGAATAAACAGTGACTCTGTACAGTTACACAGTGAGTGACCCTCACCCTGAATAAACAGTGACTCTGTACAGTTGCACAGTGAGTGATCCTCACCCTGAATAAACAGTGACTCTGTACAGTTACACAGTGAGTGATCCTCACGCTGCTGAATAAACAGTGACTCTGTACCGTTACACAGTGAGTGATCCTCACCCTGAATAAACAGTGACTGTACAGTTACACAGTGAGTGACCCTCACCCTGCTGAATAAACAGTGACTCTGTACAGTTACACAGTGAGTGATCCTCACCCTGAATAAACAGTGACTCTGTACAGTTGCACAGTGAGTGACCCTCACCCTGAATAAATAGTGACTCTGTACAGTTACACAGTGAGCGATCCTCTTCCTGAATAAACAGTGACTCTGTACAGTTACACGGTGAGTGATCCTCACCCTGAATAAACAGTGACTCTGTACAGTTACACAGTGAGTGATCCTCACCCTGCTGAATAAACAGTGACTCTGTACAGTTACACACTGAGTGATCCTCACCCTGCTGAATAAACAGTGACTCTGTACAGTTACACAGTGAGTGATCCTCACCCTGCTGAATAAACAGTGACTCTGTACAGTTACACAGTGAGTGATCCTCACCCTGCTGAATAAACAGTGACTCTGTACAGTTACACAGTGAGTGATCCTCACCCTGCTGAATAAACAGTGACTCTGCACAGTTACACAGTGAGTGACCCTCACCCTGCTGAATTATCAGTGACTCTGTACACTTACACAGTGAGTGATCCTCACCCTGAATAAACAGTGACTGTACAGTTACACAGTGAGTGATCCTCATTCTGAATAAACAGTAACTCTGTACAGTTACACAGTGAGCGATCCTCACCCTGAATAAACAGTGAATCTGTGCAGTTACACAGTGAGTGACCCTCACCCTGCTGAATAAACAGTGACGCTGTACAGTTACACAGTGAGAGCTCCTTCCACTGCTGAATATACAGTGACTCTGTCCAGTTACACAGTGAGTGCTCCTCACCCTGCTGAGTAAACAGTGACTCTGTACAGTTACACAGTGAGTGATCCTCACCCTGCTGAATAAACAGTGACTCTGTACAGTTACACAGTGAGTGATCCTCACCCTGCTGAATAAACAGTGACTCTGTACAGTTACACAGTGAGTGATCCTCACCCTGCTGAATAAACAGTGACTCTGTACAGTTACACAGTGAGTGACCCTCACCCTGCTGAATAAACAGTGACGCTGTACAGTTACACAGTGAGTGACCCTCACCCTGCTGAATAAACAGTGATGCTGTACAGTTACACAGTGAGAGCTCCTTACACTGCTGAAAATACAGTGACTCTGTCCAGTTACACAGTGAGTGCTCCTCACCCTGCTGAATAAACAGTGACTCTGTACAGTTACACAGTGAGTGATCCTCACTCTGCTGAATAAACAGTGTCTCTGTACAGTTACACAGTGAGTGATCCTCACCCTGCTGAATAAACAGTGACTCTGTACAGTTACACAGTGAGTGATCCTCACCCTGCTGAATAAACAGTGACTCTGTACAGTTACACAGTGAGTGATCCTCACCCTGCTGAATAAACAGTGACTCTGTACAGTTACACAGTGAGTGATCCTCACCCTGAATAAACAGTGACTCTGTACAGTTACATAGTGAGTGATCCTCACCCTGAATAAACAGTGACTCTGTACACTTACACAGTGAGTGATCCTCACTCTGAATAAACAGTGACTCTGTACAGTTACACAGTGAGTGATCCTCACCCTGAATAAATAGTGACTCTGTACAGTTACACAGTGAGTGATCCTCACCCTGCTGAATAAACAGTGACTCTGTACAGTTACACAGTGAGTGATCCTCACCCTGAATAAACAGTGACTCTGTACAGTTACACAGTGAGTGATCCTCACCCTGCTGAATAAACAGTGACTCTTTACAGTTACACAGTGAGTGATCCTCACCCTGAATAAACAGTGACGGTACAGTTACACAGTGAGTGATCCTCACCCTGAATAAACAGTGACTCTATACAGTTACACAGTGAGTGATCCTCACCCTGCTGAATAAACAGTGACTCTGTACAGTTACACAGTGAGTGATCCTCACTCTGAATAAACAGTGACTCTGTACAGTTACACAGTGAGTGACCCTCACCCTGCTGAATAAACAGTGACGCTGTACAGTTACACAGTGAGAGCTCCTTACACTGCTGAATATACAGTGACTCTGTCCAGTTACGCAGTGAGTGCTCCTCACCCTGCTGAATAAACAGTGACTCTGTACAGTTACACAGTGAGTGATCCTCACCCTGCTGAATAAACAGTGACTCTGTACAGTTACATAGTGAGTGATCCTCACCCTGCTGAATAAACAGTGACTCTGTACAGTTACACAGTGAGTGATCCTCACCCTGCTGAATAAACAGTGACTCTGTACAGTTACACAGTGAGTGATCCTCACCCTGAATAAACAGTGACTCTGTACAGTTACATAGTGAGTGATCCTCACCCTGAATAAACAGTGACTCTGTACAGTTACACAGTGAGTGATCCTCACTCTGAATAAACAGTGACTCTGTACAGTTACACACTGAGTGATCCTCACCCTGAATAAACAGTGACTCTGTACAGTTACACAGTGAGTGATCCTCACCCTGAATAAACAGTGACTCTGTACAGTTACACAGTGAGTGATCCTCACCCTGCTTAATAAACAGTGACTCTGCACAGTTACACAATGAGTGACCCTCACCCTGAATAAACAGTGACTCTGTACAGTTACACAGTGAGTGATCCTCACCCTGAATAAACAGTGACTCTGTACAGTGACACAGTGAGTGACCATCACCCTGCTGAATAAACAGTGACTCTGTACAGTAACACAGTGAGTGATCCTCACCCTGAATAAACAGTGACTCTGTACAGTTACACAGTGAGTGATCCTCACCCTGCTGAATAAACAGTGACTCTGTACAGTTACACAGTGTGTGATCCTCACCCTGCTGAATAAACAGTGACTCTGTACAGTTACACAGTGAGTGATCCTCACGCTGAATAAACAGTGACTCTGTACAGTTACACAGTGAGCGACCCTCACCCTGCTGAATAAACAGTGACGCTGTACAGTTACACGGTGAGAGCTCCTTACACTGCTGAATATACAGTGACTCTGTCCAGTTACACAGTGAGTGCTCCTCACCCTGCTGAATAAACAGTGACTCTGTACAGTTACACAGTGAGTGATCCTCACCCTGCTGAATAAACAGTGACTCTGTACAGTTACACAGTGAGTGATCCTCACCCTGCTGAATAAACAGTGACTCTGTACAGTTACACAGTGAGTGATCCTCACCCTGCTGAATAAACAGTGACTCTGTACAGTTACACAGTGAGTGATCCTCACCCTGCTGAATAAACAGTGACTCTGTACAGTTACACAGTGAGTGATCCTCACCCTGAATAAATAGTGACTCTGTACAGTTACACAGTGAGTGATCCTCACCCTGCTGAATAAACAGTGACTCTGTACAGTTACACAGTGAGTGATCCTCACCCTGAATAAACAGTGACTCTGTACAGTTACACAGTGAGTGATCCTCACCCTGCGGAATAAACAGTGACTCTTTACAGTTACACAGTGAGTGATCCTCACCCTGAATAAACAGTGACTCTGTACAGTTACACAGTGAGTGATCCTCTTCCTGAATAAACAGTGACTCTGTACAGTTACACAGTGAGTGCTCCTCACCGTGCTGAATAAACAGTGACTCTATACAGTTACACAGTGAGTGATCCTCACTCTGAATAAACAGTGACTCTGTACAGTTACACAGTGAGTGACCCTCACCCTGCTGAATAAACAGTGACGCTGTACAGTTACACGGTGAGAGCTCCTTACACTGCTGAATATACAGTGACTCTGTCCAGTTACACAGTGAGTGCTCCTCACCCTGCTGAATAAACAGTGACTCTGTACAGTTACACAGTGAGTGATCCTCACCCTGCTGAATAAACAGTGACTCTGTACAGTTACACACTGAGTGATCCTCACCCTGCTGAATAAACAGTGACACTGTACAGTTACACAGTGAGTGATCCTCACCCTGAATAAACAGTAACTCTGTACAGTTACACAGTGAGTGATCCTTATCCTGAATAAACAGTGACTCTGTACAGTTACACAGTGAGTGATCCTCACCCTGAATAAACAGTGACTCTGTACAGTTACACAGTGAGTGATCCTCACCCTGCTGAATAAACAGTGACTCTGTACAGTTACACAGTGAGTGATCCTCACCCTGAATAAACAGTGACTATGTACAGTTACAAAGTGAGTGATCTTCACCCTGCTGAATAAACAGTGACTCTGTACAGTTACACAGTGAGTGATCCTCACCCTGAATAAACAGTGACTCTGTACAGTTACACAGTGAGTGATCCTCACCCTGAATAAATAGTGGCTATGTACAGTTACACAGTGAGTGATCCTCACCCTGCTGAATAAACAGTGACTCTGTACAGTTACACAGTGAGTGATCCTCACCCTGCTGAATAAACAGTGACTCTGTACAGTTACACAGTGAGTGACCCTCAACCTGAATAAACAGTGACTCTGTACAGTTACACAGTGAGCGATCCTTACCCTGCTGAATAAACAGTGACTCTGCACAGTTACACAGTGAGTGACCCTCACCCTACTGAATAAACAGTGACTCTGTACAGTTACACAGTGAGTGATCCTCACCCTGCTGAATAAACAGTGTCTCTGTACAGTTACACAGTGAGTGATCCTCACCCTGAATAAACAGTGACTCTGTACAGTTACACAGTGAGTGATCCTCACCCTGCTGAATAAACAGTGACTCTGTACAGTTACACAGTGCGTGATCCTCACCCTGCTGAATAAACAGTGACTCTGTACAGTTACACAGTGAGTGATCCTCACCCTGAATAAACAGTGACTATGTACAGTTACACAGTGAGTGATCCTCACCCTGAATAAACAGTGACTGTGGACAGTTACACAGTGAGTGACCCTCACCCTGCTGAATAAACAGTGACTCTGGACAGTTACACAGTGAGTGATCCTCACCCTGCTGAATAAACAGTGTCTCTGTAAAGTTACACAGTGAGTGATCCTCACCCTGAATAACCAGTGACTCTGTACAGTTACACAGTGAGTGAACCTCACCCTGCTGAATAAACAGTGACTCTGTACAGTTACACAGTGAGTGATCCACACCCTGAATAAACAGTGACTGTGAACACTTACACAGTGAGTGATCCTCACCCTGAATAAACAGTGTCTCTGTATAGTTACACAGTGAGTGACCCTCACCCTGCTGAATAAACAGTTACTCTGTACAGTTACACAGTGAGTGATCCTAACCCTGAATAAACAGTGACTCTGTACAGTTACACAGTGAGTGATCCTCACACTGAATAAACAGTGTCTCTGTACAGTTACACAGTGAGTGACCCTCATCCTGCTGAATAAACAGTTACTCTGTACAGTTACACAGTGAGTGATCCTCAACCTGCTGAATAAACAGTTACTCTGTACAGTTACACAGTGAGTGATCCTCACCCTGAATAAACAGTGTCTCTGTACAGTTACACAGTGCGTGACCCTCACCCTGCTGAATAAACAGTGACTCTGTACACTTACACAGTGAGTGATCCTCACCCTGAATAAACAGTGACTGTACAGTTACACAGTGAGTGATCCTCACTCTGAATAAACAGTGACTCTGTACAGTTACACAGTGAGCGATCCTCACCCTGAATAAACAGTGACTCTGTGCAGTTACACAGTGAGTGACCCTCACCCTGCTGAATAAACAGTGACGCTGTACAGTTACACAGTGAGAGCTCCTTACACTGCTGAATATACAGTGACTCTGTCCAGTTACACAGTGAGTGCTCCTCACCCTGCTGAATAAACAGTGACTCTGTACAGTTACACAGTGAGTGATCCTCACCCTGCTGAATAAACAGTGACTCTGTACAGTTACACAGTGAGTGATCCTCACCCTGCTGAATAAACAGTAACTCTGTACAGTTACACAGTGAGTGATCCTCACCCTGCTGAATAAACAGTGACTCTGTACAGTTACACAGTGAGTGACCCTCACCCTGCTGAATAAACAGTGACTCTGTACACTTACACAGTGAGTGATCCTCACCCTGAATAAACAGTGACTGTACAGTTACACAGTGAGTGATCCTCATTCTGAATAAACAGTAACTCTGTACAGTTACACAGTGAGCGATCCTCACCCTGAATAAACAGTGAATCTGTGCAGTTACACAGTGAGTGACCCTCACCCTGCTGAATAAACAGTGACGCTGTACAGTTACACAGTGAGAGCTCCTTCCACTGCTGAATATACAGTGACTCTGTACAGTTACACAGTGAGTGCTCCTCACCCTGCTGAATAAACAGTGACTCTGTACAGTTACACAGTGAGTGATCCTCACCCTGCTGAATAAACAGTGACTCTGTACAGTTACACAGTGAGTGATCCTCACCCTGCTGAATAAACAGTGACTCTGTACAGTTACACAGTGAGTGATCCTCACCCTGCTGAATAAACAGTGACTCTGTACAGTGACACAGTGAGTGACCCTCACCCTGCTGAATAAAGAGTGACGCTGTACAGTTACACAGTGAGTGACCCTCACCCTGCTGAATAAACAGTGATGCTGTACAGTTACACAGTGAGAGCTCCTTACACTGCTGAATATACAGTGACTCTGTCCAGTTACACAGTGAGTGCTCCTCACCATGCTGAATAAACAGTGACTCTGTACAGTTACACAGTGAGTGATCCTCACCCTGCTGAATAAACAGTGTCTCTGTACAGTTACACAGTGAGTGATCCTCACCCTGCTGAATAAACAGTGACTCTGTACAGTTACACAGTGAGTGATCCTCACCCTGCTGAATAAACAGTGACTCTGTACAGTTACACAGTGAGTGATCCTCACCCTGCTGAATAAACAGTGACTCTACAGTTACACAGTGAGTGATCCTCACCCTGAATAAACAGTGACTCTGTACAGTTACATAGTGAGTGATCCTCACCCTGAATAAACAGTGACTCTGTACAGTTACACAGTGAGTGATCCTCACTCTGAATAAACAGTGACTCTGTACAGTTACACAGTGAGTGATCCTCACCCTGAATAAATAGTGACTCTGTACAGTTACACAGTGAGTGATCCTCACCCTGCTGAATAAACAGTGACTCTGTACAGTTACTCAGTGAGTGATCCTCACCCTGAATAAACAGTGACTCTGTACAGTTACACAGTGAGTGATCCTCACCCTGCTGAATAAACAGTGACTCTTTACAGTTACACAGTGAGTGATCCTCACCCTGAATAAACAGTGACGGTACAGTTACACAGTGAGTGATCCTCACCCTGAATAAACAGTGACTCTATACAGTTACAGTGAGTGATCCTCACCCTGCTGAATAAACAGTGACTCTGTACAGTTACACAGTGAGTGAACCTCACTCTGAATAAACAGTGACTCTGTACAGTTACACAGTGAGTGACCCTCACCCTGCTGAATAAACAGTGACGCTGTACAGTTACACAGTGAGAGCTCCTTACACTGCTGAATATACAGTGACTCTGTCCAGTTACGCAGTGAGTGCTCCTCACCCTGCTGAATAAACAGTGACTCTGTACAGTTACACAGTGAGTGATCCTCACCCTGCTGAATAAACAGTGACTCTGTACAGTTACACAGTGAGTGATCCTCACCCTGCTGAATAAACAGTGACTCTGTACAGTTACACAGTGAGTGATCCTCACCCTGCTGAATAAACAGTGACTCTGTACAGTTACACAGTGAGTGATCCTCACCCTGCTGAATAAACAGTGACTCTGTACAGTTACACAGTGAGTGATCCTCACCCTGAATAAACAGTGACTCTGTACAGTTACATAGTGAGTGATCCTCACCCTGAATAAACAGTGACTCTGTACAGTTACACAGTGAGTGATCCTCACTCTGAATAAACAGTGACTCTGTACAGTTACACAGTGAGTGATCCTCACCCTGAATAAACAGTGACTCTGTACAGTTACACAGTGAGTGATCCTCACCCTGAATAAACAGTGACTCTGTACAGTTACACAGTGAGTGATCCTCACCCTGCTTAATAAACAGTGACTCTGCACAGTTACACAATGAGCGACCCTCACCCTGAATAAAAAGTGACTCTGTACAGTTACACAGTGAGTGATCCTCACCCTGAATAAACAGTGACTCTGTACAGTGACACAGTGAGTGACCATCACCCTGCTGAATAAACAGTGACTCTGTACAGTAACACAGTGAGTGATCCTCACCCTGAATAAACAGTGACTCTGTACAGTTACACAGTGAGTGATCCTCACCCTGCTGAATAAACAGTGACTCTGTACAGTTACACAGTGTGTGATCCTCACCCTGCTGAATAAACAGTGACTCTGTACAGTTACACAGTGAGTGATCCTCACGCTGAATAAACAGTGACTCTGTACAGTTACACAGTGAGCGACCCTCACCCTGCTGAATAAACAGTGACGCTGTACAGTTACACGGTGAGAGCTCCTTACACTGCTGAATATACAGTGACTCTGTCCAGTTACACAGTGAGTGCTCCTCACCCTGCTGAATAAACAGTGACTCTGTACAGTTACACAGTGAGTGATCCTCACCCTGCTGAATAAACAGTGACTCTGTACAGTTACACAGTGAGTGATCCTCACTCTGCTGAATAAACAGTGACTCTGTACAGTTACACAGTGAGTGATCCTCACCCTGCTGAATAAACAGTGACTCTGTACAGTTACACAGTGAGTGATCCTCACCCTGCTGAATAAACAGTGACTCTGTACAGTTACACAGTGAGTGATCCTCACCCTGAATAAATAGTGACTCTGTACGGTTACACAGTGAGTGATCCTCACCCTGCTGAATAAACAGTGACTCTGTACAGTTACACAGTGAGTGATCCTCACCCTGAATAAACAGTGACTCTGTACAGTACACAGTGAGTGATCCTCACCCTGCGGAATAAACAGTGACTCTTTACAGTTACACAGTGAGTGATTCTCACCCTGAATAAACAGTGACTCTGTACAGTTACACAGTGAGTGATCCTCTTCCTGAATAAACAGTGACTCTGTACAGTTACACAGTGAGTGCTCCTCACCGTGCTGAATAAACAGTGACTCTATACAGTTACACAGTGAGTGATCCTCACTCTGAATAAACAGTGACTCTGTACAGTTACACAGTGAGTGACCCTCACCCTGCTGAATAAACAGTGACGCTGTACAGTTACACGGTGAGAGCTCCTTACACAGCTGAATATACAGTGACTCTGTCCAGTTACACAGTGAGTGCTCCTCACCCTGCTGAATAAACAGTGACTCTGTACAGTTACACAGTGAGTGATCCTCACCCTGCTGAATAAACAGTGACTCTGTACAGTTACACAGTGAGTGATCCTCACCCTGCTGAATAAACAGTGACTCTGTACAGTTACACAGTGAGTGATCCTCACCCTGCTGAATAAACAGTGACTCTGTACAGTTACACAGTGAGTGATCCTCAACCTGCTGAATAAACAGCGACTCTGTACAGTAACACAGTGAGTGATCCTCACCCTGAATAAATAGTGACTCTGTACAGTTACACAGTGAGTGATCCTCACCCTGCTGAATAAACAGTGACTCTGTACAGTTACACAGTGAGTGATCCTCACCCTGAATAAACAGTGACTCTGTACAGTTACACAGTGAGTGATCCTCACCCTGCTGAATAAACAGTGACTCTTTACAGTTACACAGTGAGTGATCCTCACCCTGAATAAACACTGACTCTGTACAGTTACACAGTGAGTGATCCTCTTCCTGAATAAACAGTGACTCTGTACAGTTACACAGTGAGTGATCCTCACCCTGCTGAATAAACAGTGACTCTGTACAGTTACACAGTGAGTGATCCTCACTCTGAATAAACAGTGACTCTGTACAGTTACACAGTGAGTGACCCTCACCCTGCTGAATAAACAGTGACTCTGTACAGTTACACAGTGAGAGATCCTCACACTGCTGAATAAACAGTGACTTTGTACAGTTACACAGTGAGTGATCCTCACCCTGAATAAACAGTGACTCTGTACAGTTACACAGTGAGTGATCCTCACCCTGCTGAATAAACAGTGACTCTGTACAGTTACACAGTGAGTGATCCTCACCCTGCTGAACAAACAGTGACTCTGTACAGTTACACAGTGAGTGATCCTCACCCTGAATAAACAGTGACTCTGGACAGTTACACAGTGAGTGATCCTCACCCTGCTGAATAAACAGTGACTCTGTACAGTTACACAGTGAGTGATCCTCACCCTGCTGAATAAATAGTGACTATGTACAGTTATACAGTGAGTGATCCTCACCCTGAATAAACAGTGACTGTACAGTTACACAGTGAGTGATCCTCACCCTGCTGAATAAACAGTGACTCTGTACAGTTACACAGTGAGTGATCCTCACCCTGAATAAACAGTGACTCTGGACAGTTACACAGTGAGTGATCCTCACCCTGCTGAATAAACAGTGACTCTGTACAGTTACACAGTGAGTGATCCTCACCCTGCTGAATAAATATTGACTATGTACAGTTATACAGTGAGTGATCCTCACCCTGAATAAACAGTGACTGTACAGTTACACAGTGAGTGATCCTCACCCTGAATAAACATTGACTCTATACAGTTACACAGTGAGTGATCCTCACCCTGCTGAATAAACAGTGACTCTGTTCAGTTACACAGTGAGTGATCCTCACTCTGAATAAACAGTGACTCTGTACAGTTACACAGTGAGTGACCCTCACCCTGCTGAATAAACAGTGACTCTGTACAGTTACACAGTGAGAGATCCTCACACTGCTGAATAAACAGTGACTTTGTACAGTTACACAGTGAGTGATCCTCACCCTGAATAAACAGTGACTCTGTACAGTTACACAGTGAGTGCTCCTCACCCTGCTGAATAAACAGTGACTCTGTACAGTTACACAGTGAGTGATCCTCACCCTGCTGAATAAACAGTGACTCTGTACAGTTACACAGTGAGTGATCCTCACCCTGCTGAATAAACAGTGACTCTGTACAGTTACACAGTGAGTGATCCTCACCCTGAATAAACAGTGACTCTGGACAGTTACACAGTGAGTGATCCTCACCCTGCTGAATAAACAGTGACTCTGTACAGTTACACAGTGAGTGATCCTCACCCTGCTGAATAAATAGTGACTATGTACAGTTACACAGTGAGTGATCCTCACCCTGCTGAATAAACAGTGACTCTGTACAGTTACACAGTGAGTGATCCTCACCCTGAATAAACAGTGACTCTGTACAGTTACACAGTGCGTGTTCCTCACCCTGAATAAACAGTGACTCTGTACAGTTACACAGTGAGTGATCCTCACCCTGCTGAATAAACAGTGACTCTGTACAGTTCCACAGTGAGTGATCCTCACCCTGCTGAATAAACAGTGACTCTGTACAGTTACACAGTGAGTGACCCTCACCCTGAATAAACAGTGACTCTGTACAGTTACACAGTGAGTGACCCTCACCCTGCTGAATTAACAGTGACTCTGTACAGTTACACAGTGAGTGATCCTCACCCTGAATAAACAGTGACTCTGGACAGTTACACAGTGAGTGATCCTCACCCTGCTGAATAAACAGTGACTCTGTACAGTTACAAGGTGAGTGACCCTCACCCTGAATAAACAGTGACTCTGTACAGTTACACAGTGAGTGACCCTCACCCTGCTGAATTAACAGTGACTCTGTACAGTTACACAGTGAGTGATCCTCACCCTGAATAAACAGTGACTCTGGACAGTTACACAGTGCGTGATCCTCACCCTGAATAAACAGTGACTCTGTACAGTTACACAGGGACTGATCCTCACCCTGAATAAACAGTGACTCTGTACAGTTACACAGTGAGTGATCCTCACCCTGAATAAACAGTGACTCTGGACAGTTACACAGTGAGTGATCCTCACCCTGCTGAATAAACAGTGACTCTGTACAGTTACACAGTGAGTGATCCTCACCCTGCTGAATAAATAGTGACTATGTACAGTTACACAGTGAGTGATCCTCACCCTGCTGAATAAACAGTGACTCTGTACAGTTACACAGTGAGTGATCCTCACCCTGCTGAATAAATAGTGACTATGTACAGTTATACAGTGAGTGATCCTCACCCTGAATAAACAGTGACTGTACAGTTACACAGTGAGTGATCCTCACCCTGAATAAACAGTGACTCTATACAGTTACAGTGAGTGATCCTCACCCTGCTGAATAAACAGTGACTCTGTACAGTTACACAGTGAGTGATCCTCACTCTGAATAAACAGTGACTCTGTACAGTTACACAGTGAGTGACCCTCACCCTGCTGAATAAACAGTGACTCTGTACAGTTACACAGTGAGAGATCCTCACACTGCTGAATAAACAGTGACTTTGTACAGTTACACAGTGAGTGATCCTCACCCTGAATAAACAGTGACTCTGTACAGTTACACAGTGAGTGATCCTCACCCTGAGTATACAGTGACTCTGTACAGTTACACAGTGAGTGCTCCTCACCCTGCTGAATAAACAGTGACTCTGTACAGTTACACAGTGCGTGGTCCTCACCCTGCTGAATAAACAGTGACTCTGTACAGTTACACAGTGAGTGATCCTCACCCTGCTGAATAAACAGTGACTCTGTACAGTTACACAGTGAGTGATCCTCACCCTGCTGAATAAACAGTGACTCTGTACAGTTACACAGTGAGTGATCCTCACCCTGCTGAATAAACAGTGACTCTGTACAGTTACACAGTGAGTGATCCTCACCCTGAATAAACAGTGACTCTGGACAGTTACACAGTGAGTGATCCTCACCCTGCTGAATAAACAGTGACTCTGTACAGTTACACAGTGAGTGATCCTCACCCTGCTGAATAAATAGTGACTATGTACAGTTACACAGTGAGTGATCCTCACGCTGCTGAATAAACAGTGACTCTGTACAGTTACACATTGAGTGATCCTCACCCTGAATAAACAGTGACTCTGTACAGTTACACAGTGCGTGTTCCTCACCCTGAATAAACAGTGACTCTGTACAGTTACACAGTGAGTGATCCTCACCCTGCTGAATAAACAGTGACTCTGTACAGTTCCACAGTGAGTGATCCTCACCCTGCTGAATATCAGTGACTCTGTACAGTTACACAGTGAGTGACCCTCACCCTGAATAAACAGTGACTCTGTACAGTTACACAGTGAGTGACCCTCACCCTGCTGAATTAACAGTGACTCTGTACAGTTACACAGTGAGTGATCCTCACCCTGCTGAATAAACAGTGACTCTGTACAGTTACACAGTGAGTGATCCTCACCCTGCTGAATAAACAGTGACTCTGTACAGTTACACAGTGAGTGATCCTCTCCCTGAATAAACAGTGACTCTGTACAGTTACACAGTGAGTGATCCTCACCCTGCTGAATAAACAGTGACTCTGTACAGTTACACAGTGAGTGATCCTCACCCTGCTGAATAAACAGTGACTCTGTACAGTTACACAGTGAGTGACCCTCACCATGCTGAATAAACAGTTACTCTGTACAGTTACACAGTGAGTGATCCACACCCTGAATAAACAGTTACTCTGTACAGTTACACAGTGAGTGATCCACACCCTGAATAAACAGTGACTCTGTACAGTTACACAATGAGTGATCCTCACCCTGCTGAATAAACAGTGACTCTGTACAGTTACACAGTGAGTGATCCTCACCCTGCTGAATAAACAGTGACTCTGTACAGTTATACAGTGAGTGATCCTCACCCTGAATAAACAGTGACTCTGTACAGTTACACAGTGAGTGATCCTCACCCTGAATAAACAGTGACTCTGTACAGTTACACAGTGAGTGACCCTCACCCTGAATAAACAGTGACTCTGTACAGTTACACAGTGAGTGATCCGCACCCTGCTGAATAAACAGTGACTCTGTACAGTTATACAGTGAGTGATCCTCACCCTGAATAAACAGTGACTCTGTACAGTTACACAGTGAGTGATCCTCACCCTGAATAAACAGTGACTCTGTACAGTTACACAGTGAGTGACCCTCACCCTGCTGATTAATCAAGGCTCTGGATTAAGACTTGCACGTCACAATTCATGGAGTGAAGATGAATATTCAAAGACCTGAATCGCTTGTGGGGGTTGGAGTTGAATCATCTCAGCTCCAGGACGTCACTGCAGGAGTTCCTCAGGGTCGTGTCCTCGGCCCTCGACCATCTTCAGCTGCTTCATCAGCGACCTCCCTTCCATCAGAAGGTCAGAAGTGGGGATGTTTGCGGATGACAATGTTCGGCACCATTCGCGACGCCTCAGATACTGAAGCCGTCCCTGTCCAAATGCAGCAAGACCCGGACAATATCCAGGCTCGGGCTGGCAAGGGGCAAGTTACATTCGCCCCACACAAGTGCGAGTCAATGACTTTCTCCTGCAAGAGAGGATCTAACCATCGCCTCCTTGACCATTCAATGGCGTCGCCATCGCCGAATCCCCCACTATCAACATCCTGGGGGTGACCAATGATCAGAAACTGAACTGGACCCAGCCGTATAAATACTGTGGCTCCCAGAGCAGGTCAGAGGCTGGGAATCCTGCGGAGAGAAACTCGCCTCCTGA